>NC_135184.1:30534414-30834414 GCF_041146795.1 Maylandia zebra | reverse complement strand
TGCAAGTAAGAATTGCTGCTCTTATACTGGCCACTTCTGAGCTGCCTTCACTACCCGCCTAACTTCTATATCCTCTCCCCTCAGTGTGACTGTTCCCCACTCAGCTCCGTTCCACTTCTCAGGCCTCGTTCCCTCGCCCTAGCCACGTTCCCCTGGGCACGCCACACCAAGGCTCCACGTCTCGTCATTTTCTGTCTTTGCCACGTTTCCCTTTTTTTGTTCCCCTTGCACTTAACCGTAATAAACTATTAAATCATCTACTGTCTCCGCTCTGGGTTTCTGCACCTGAGTCCTATTCAGTACCGGCCATCCGTCGCCGTGACACCAGGGCCTTTGGTGCTGGCCAATACCATCCACATTTCAACAGGTCCAGTGTTGTTGGCTCAGGCCATCCACATTACACCACTGCCAGTGCTTCCTGTGATGCCATCATCACCAAACCAGGGCCTGTGGTGCTTGCTGAGGCCATCCACATTACACCAGGGCCTGTGCTACTCGTTGATACCAACCACATCTCACCAGGGCTTGTTTTGCTGGCTGATGCGATCCACAATACACAAGAGCCTGTGCTTCTGGCTGAGGACATTCACATTACACCAGGGCCTGTGGTGCTGGCCAATACCATCCATATTTCACCAGGTCCACTGTTGTTGGCTTAGGCCATACACTTTACACCAGGGACACTGCTTCCTGTCAGGCGATCTTCACCACACCAGGGACTGTACTGTTGGATGAGGCCATCCACATTACACCAGGGCCTGTGCTACTCGATGATAACCTTCCACATTTCACCAGGGATTGTGTTGCCGGCTGATGCGTTCCAGAAAACACAAGGGCCTTTACTACTGGCTTCACCACAACAGGGCCTGTGCCACTGGCTGAGGCAGACTACATTTCACCAGAGCGCATGTTGCCGGCTGAGGCCATCTACATTTCACCAGGGCCTGGCTGCTGTCTGAGGCCATCCACATTACACCATGGCCTGTGCTTCCTTTGAGGCCATCTTCACCACACCAGGGCCTGTACTGTTGGATGAGGCCATCCACATTACACCAGGTACAGTTCTTCCTGTGTGGCAATCATCACCAAACCAGGGCCTGTGGTGCTGGATGAGGCCATCCACATTTCACCAGGGATTGTGTTGCTGGCTGATGCGTTCCACAAAACACAAGGGCCTTTACTACTGGCTGAGGATATTCACATTACACCAGGGCCTGTGGTGCTGGCCAATACCATCCACATTTCACCAGGGCCACTGTTGTTGGCTGAGGCCATACACATTACACAAGGGACAGTGCTTCCTGTGAGGCCATCGTCACCACACCAGGGCCTCTGCTGCTCGTTGATGCCATCCACATTACACCTGGGGCTGTGGTGCTGACCGATATCATGCACATTTCACCAGAGTGTGTGGTGCTGACCAATACCATCCATATTTCACCTGCGACAGAGTTGTTAGATGAGGCCATCCACATTACAACAGGGCCTGTGCTACTGGCTGAGGACATTTACATTTCCCCAGGGCCTGTGGTCATGGCTGAGGCCAATTACATTTCATCAGGGCCTGTGGTCATGGCTGAGGACATTCACATTACACAAGGGCCTGTGGTGCTGGCCAATACCATCCACATTTCACCTGGGCCAGTGTTGGTAGATGAGGCCATCCACATTACAACAGGGCCTGTGGTGCTAGCCAATACCATCCACATTACACCAGGGACAATGGTGTTGGCTGAGGACATTCACATTACACCAGGGCCTACGGTGCTGGCCAATACCATCCACATTTCACCAGGGCTAGTGTTGTTGGATGAGGCCATTCACATTACACCAGGGCCTGTGGTGCTGGCCAATGCCATCCACTTTACACCAGGGCCAGTGTTTTTGGATGAGGCCATCCAAATTACACCAGGGACAGTGCTTCCTGTGAGGCTATCATCACCACACCAGGGCCTTTGGTGCTGGCTGATACCATCCATATTACACAAGGGCCAGTGGTGTTGGCTGAGGACATTCACATTACTCAAGGGCCTGTGCTGCTGGCTGATGCCATCCACATTACACCAAGGTCTGTGGTGCTGGCCATTACCATCCACATTTCACCTGGGCCAGTGTTGGTAGATGAGGCCATCCACATTACAACAGGGCCTTTGCTACTGGCTGAGGCCATCCACATTATACCACGGCATGTGCTCCTTGTGAGGCTATCGTCAACATACCAGGGCCTGTATTGCTGGCTTAGGCCATCCACATTGCACCAGGGCTAGTGCTCCCTCTGAGGCCAACTTCACGACAGCAGGGCCTGCGCTGCTGTCTGAGGTCATCTACATTTCACAAGAGCCTGTTTCTGGCTGATGTGATCCACATTGGAAGGGAGACTCGGCTTCGCACCCTTCATTCACCCGTAGCTAGCCAGGCCCCTGTAACTGGTGCAGCCGAAGATAGCGTAGGCCCCGCTAGCTGTTCCCCGGCAGACCCCAAGCAGCTGGGGAAGGAGCGTGGCTGGGTGACGGTGAGGAGGAAGCATAGTCCTAAACAGTAGCCCCAGGTACACCACCAACCCGTTCATGTGTCTAACTGTTTTTCCCCACTCGGCGACACGCCCGCCGGGGGTCAAACTCTGGTAATTGGTGATTCTGTTCTCAGACATGTGAAGCTAGAGACACCGGCAACCATAGTCAATTGTTTTCCAGGGGCCAGAGCAGGCGACATTGAAGGAAATGCAAAACTGCTGGCTAAGGATAAACGTAAATTCAGTAAAATCATAATTCACGTCGGCAGTAATGACACCCGGTTACGCCAATCGGAGGTCACTAAAAGCAATATTGAATCGGTGTGCAACTTTGCCAAAACAATGTCAGATTCTGTAGTTTTCTCTGGTCCCCTCCCCAATCAGACCAGGAGTGACATGTTTAGCCGCATGTTCTCCTTAAATTGCTGGCTGTCTGAGTGGTGTCCCAGAAACTATGTGGAATTCATAGATAATTGGCAAACCTTCTGGAGGAAACCTGATCTTGTTAGGAGAGACGGCATCCATCCCACTTTGGATGGAGCAGCTCTCATTTCTAGAAATATGGACAGATTTATTAAACCCCCCAAAATATGACTATCCAGAGTTGGGACCAGGAAGCAGAGTTGCAGTCTCACACGCATCTCTGCAGCTTCTCTCCTCCTGCTACCCCCCCCCCCCCCCCCCCCCCCCAATCTCCTTACACAGAGTCTCTGTCTGATTTCTCAGACTTTTTATCTGATTTAGTGCTCAGCTCAGATAAAATAATTATTGTGGGTGATTTTAACATCCATGTAGATGCTAAAAATGACAGCCTCAACATGGCATTTAATCTGTTATTAGACTCAATTGGCTTTTCATAAAAAGGAAAAGAACCCACCCACCACTTTAATAATCACAGTCTAGATCTTGTTTTAACATATGGCATAGAAACTGAACATTTAACAGTGTTTCCTGAAAACCCTCTCCTGTCTGATCATTTCCTGATAACATTTACATTTAAAATAATTGATTACACAACAGTGGAAAGTAGACTTTATCAAAGTAGATGTCTTTCTGAAAGTGCTGTAACTAAGTTTAAGAATATAATCCAACCACTGTTATCATCTGTACCAACATAGAGCAGAGCAGCTATCTGAATGCTACTCCAACAGAGGTCGATTATCTTGTTAATAATTTCACCTCCTCACTACATACAACTGTGGCTCAAGAGTTGGGAGTTCGCCTTGTAATCGGAAGGTTGCCGGTTCGAGCCCCGGCTTGGGCAGTCTTGGTCGTCGTGTCCTTGGGCAAGACACTTCACCCGTTGCCTACTGGTGGTGGTCAGAGGGCCCGGTGGCGCCAGTGTCCAGCAGCCTCGCCTCTGTCAGTGCTGTGGCTACAATGTAGCTGCCATCACCAGTGTGTGAATGTGTGCGTGAATGGGTGGATGACTGGATATGTAAAGCGCTTTGGAGTCCTTAGGGACTAGTAATGCGCTATATAAATACAGGCCATTTGCCATTTAACTCTGGATACTGTAGCTCCTGTGAAAACTAAGGTCTCAAATCAGAAGTACCTGACTCCGTGGTATAATTCTCAAACACATAGCCTAAAGCAGATGACTCGTAAGCTGGAGAGGAAATGGAGTGTCACAAATTTAGAGGATCATCATTTAGCCTCGAGAAATAGTGTGTTGCTTTATAAGAAAGTCCTCCGCAAAGCCAGAACATCTTACTATTCGTCACTGATTGAAGAAAATAAGTATAACTCCCGGTTTCTCTTCAGCACTGTAGCCAGGCTGACAAAAAGTCAGAGCTCTTTTGAGCCAACCATCCCTTTAACGTTAACTAGTAATGACTTCATTAACTTCTTCACAAATAAAATTTTTATCATTAGAGAAAAAATTACCAATAATCATCCCACAGATGTAATATTATCTACAGCTACTCTTAGTACCATTGATGTTATATTAGACTCTTTTTCTCCAATTGATCTTTCTGAGTTAACTTTAATAATTACTTCCTCCAAACCATCAACGTGTCTTTTAGACCCCATTCCTACAAAACTGCTCAAAGAAGTCCTTCCATTAATTAATTCTTCAATCTTAAATATGATCAACCTATCTCTAATAATCGGCTATGTACCACAGGCCATCAAGCTGGCTGTAGTTAAACCTTTACTCAAAAAGCATCTCTAGACCCAGCAGTCTTAGCTAATTATAGGCCAATCTCCAACCTTCCTTTCATATCAAAAACCTTGAAAGAGTAGCTGTCAAACAGCTAACAGATCATCTGCAGAGGAATGGCTTATTTGAAGAGTTTCAGTCAGGTTTCAGAGCTCATCACAGCACAGAAACAGCTTTAGTGAAGGTTACAAATGATCTTCTTATGGCCTCTGACAGTGGACTCATCTCTGTGCTTGTCCTGCTAGACCTTAGTGCAGCATTCGATACTGTTGACCATAATATCCTATTAGAGCGATTAGAACATGCTGTAGGTATTACAGGTACTGCACTGCAGTGGTTTGTATCATATCTATCTAATAGACTCCAATTTGTACATGTAAATGGAGAGTCCTCTTCACACACTGAGGTTAATTATGGAGTTCCACAGGTTCAGTGCTAGGACCAATTCTGTTTACACTATACATGCATCCCCTAGGCAGCATCATTAAAAGACATAGCATACAATTTCACTGCCATGCAGATGACACCCAGCTTTATCTGTCCATGAAGCCAGATAACACACACCAATTAGTTAAACTGCAGGAATGTCTTAAAGACATAAAGACCTGGATGGCCGCTAACTTTCTGCTTCTTAATTCAGATAAAACTGAGGTTATTGTACTCGGCCCTGAAAAGCCTAGAAATATGGTATCTAACCAGATTCTTACTCTGGATGGCATTACCTTGGCCTCCAGTAACGCTGTGAGGAACCTTGGAGTCATTTTTGACCAGGATATGTCCTTCAACGCACGTATTAAACAAATATGTAAGACTGCGTTCTTCCATTTGCGCAACATCTCTAAAGTTAGAAATATCCTGTCTCAGAGTGACGCTGAAAAACTAGTTCATGTTTTTATTACTTCCAGGCTGGACTACTGCAATTCATTATTATCAGGGTGTCCAAAAAACTCACTGAAAAGCCTTCAGCTAATCCAAAATGCTGCAGCAACAGTCCTGACAGGGACTAGAAAGAGAGAGCATATTTCTCCTGTTTTGGCTTCCCTTCAAACCCAGAATTGAATTCAAAATCCTGCTCCTCACATACAAGGTCTTGAATAATCAGGCCCCATCTTATCTTAATGACCTTGTAGTACCATATCACCCCATTAGAGCACTTAGAGCACTGATCCTGAATCCTCCCGTAGTTATGCTGCGATAGACGTAGACTGCCGGGGATTCCCATGATGCATTGAGTTTTTCCTTTCCAGTCACCTTTCTCACTCACTATGTATTAATACAGCGGTCCCCAACCCCCGGACCTCGGTACCGGTCCGTGAGTCGTTTGGTACCGGGCCACGAGAGTTGAGAGTTGAGGCTCAGGTGTGAAATGTATGGTTTTCAGGATTTTTATCGTTTTTTTAGCGTTATTTTGTTATCGTTTTTATCGTTAACTCGGTTTTCCTGGGTCTTTTCACGTGTGTTATGAATAAATCTTCTTTTTTTACGGTACCGGTACTAGGCCGGTCCGTAAAAATATTGTCGGGCATGAACCGGTCCGTGGCGCTTAGGGACCGCTGTGTTAATAGACCTCTCTGCATTGAATCATATCTGTTATTAACCTCTGGCTCTCTTCCACAGCATGTCTTTTATCCTGTCTTCCTTCTCTCACCCCAACCGGTCGCAGCAAATGGCCCCGCCCCTCCCTGAGCCTGATTCTGCTGGAGGTTTCTTCCTGTTAAAAGGGAGTTTTTCCTTCCCACTGTCACCAAAGTGCTTGCTCATAGGGGGTCATATGATTGTTGGGTTTTTCTCTGTATCTATGAAGCCCCTTGAGGCGACTTTTGTTGTGATTTGGCGCTATATAAATAAAATTGAATTGAATTGAATTACGGACTAAACCTGGGACATTTGTGGCCCCAGTGCATGTGCCCTATCTGCCTTGTTGGTGTCCTTGATTTTTAAAAGTAAAATGTCTTATTATGCTATAAATAAAGCCAGAGAGTGAAATCTGTGCTGATCCTAATACAAATACCTGAAGACAAAGTGCCTTGGTTGTTTTCGATTGTTCTTTTCATCAGACATAATAACTACTCAGATCTCCTGGACTTCTTTCTTTCTTTCTTTCTTTCTTTCTTTCTTTCTTTCTTTCTTTCTTTCTTTCTTTCTTTCTTTCTTTCTTTCTTTCTTTCTTTCTTTTTTTTCATTCCTGAAGACATGCACATCTTCAGGAACAAAGCTACAACCCAGATGACATTGTCAAAAGTGTCTTTAACTGAGCTTTGAGAAAAGGTGGACTGCTGAATGAAAGTAAGATTTGCATTTGGTTTGGAAATCAAACTCCTCGACCAATACTTAATATTCCTTTTCCATATTTTCTAACACACACACACACACCAACAGATATTGTGTATATATAAATGGTGAATGCTCATATCGAACATGGGCCAAGTTTCAAATAATGAGGTCAGTATATGTACAAGTAATCCCTGCTCCAAGCACAGAAGTACCACCCACCTGCTATTCAAAACTTCTGAGGAGCAGCCAATAAGACAAAGGTTGGCTCAAAGAGAGGACAGCTAAACTGGCATATTTCAAATGGAAGATAAATTGAAGGACTGCACCAAGACTCAGTATAGGATAAATAAGCATATTTTCAGCAATGAATCACACAAATTTGCTGTAGTGCACAAATTAAAGTATGGAGCTGGAAACAAAGATAATTAGCTCTCTTTAAGGGACTAAAACATCTCTAGATTGTATTTTGAATAGATCATGAGTGGTCCATTTTTTTTGTCATTTGCTATAATAAAATCCCCCTCATAATGTAGTGAAGAGTTGCCAAGGCCATCTATCTGCAGCCGTGGTTTTTAAGATGCGGTACTTTTTAAAATACACACAGTGGGACACTGCCATAGACTGGTGACCTGTACAGGGTGTACCTTGCTCAGTCTGTGACAGCTGCTCCAGCCCTTCATGACCCTGAATCAGATACACCATTAAAAAGGGGGTGGATGGATTGACAGGGGATCAGAGGTATGGTGGACTGTAACTAAATAATTAAATAGAAAAAAATTAACTGTAACAATAAATCTGTTAGGGTGCCTGGGTTCGTTGACCCAAAATTTTGAGTTTTACATTATTATTGAACTTTGATTTTGCCATTATTTATCATTTCTAGTCTTTTGGTTTCTTAGAGTTCTGTCTTCTGGTTTCTGTCTCTGTGTTACATAGTTGTTCTGTCTCCCCCTGTCTGCTGTATCCCCTCGTCAAGTCCGCGTTGTCTGTGTTATGTTTCCTGTTTTACTTTGAAAGTCCATGGCTCATGTTAATGTATCTGGATTTGCTTCCCTTGTCTCGCTACCCTTATTTGTCCCAGCTGTGTTTCTCTGTTGTCTCCCATTCCCTGATGGCTCTCTCTGGGTATGTAAGCCCTGAGTTTTCTTTGGTCTTTGTTGCGATCTCCCTCATCCTATGCTGTGTGTTCTGTTTGGCTGCCTGTGTAAGTTTCTTTTGGTATTCTTGCTTTTGTTATATTTGTGTTTAGCGTTAAAGCTGTTTTGAGTTCACACTTTTACCTCCAAGTGTCTGCACATTGGGCCCACAGTTCCTGCCTGCACACAGCACATGACAAAATCATTGTGTAAAAACAAAACAAAATGCTGTCTTCTTTATTGACCATTTACCGTCAAACACATTTCAACTATAAGCTTTCATCAGTGCAAACCAAAGCCACATCCCCAGATATAGAACCATGGGAGGTTTAAACACTAATTAGTGTGAATGCTTGAAAAGTTAAATCAGAAGAGCAGGCTGTCTTTACACTGTCACCACATCCATATAATAAACTCCACAGGCATGAAAAATGAGAATTCTGTAGACATGACATATGTGAGTGAAGTTGGCCCCCCCACCTTCTTCAAATCCAACAAAAGTGGTATCAAACGTTTGTGCTGGTTTGTGCTGCTATCATTTTAAAGATATTAATCAAAATTTCTAGAGGTTATCAGAGGTCAACCAGCCCCCCCACATTAATCAAATCAAACAAAATGGGTGTCAATCAACTGTGCTACGTTTGTGCTGGTTTGTGCGGCTTCTGTTTTAAAGATATTAATGAAAATGTAAATGTCAACCAGCCCCCCCCCCCCCCAAAACACACACACACACATTAATGGAATTGAACAAAATTGATGTCAAACATTTGTGCTGGTTTGTTCTGCAAAAATTGTCGTTTGTGCTGCTATCATTTTAAAGATATTCAAGAAAATTTGTAGAGGTCATCAGAGGTCAACCAGCCCCCCCACATTAATGGAATCAAACAAAACTGGTGTCAATCAACTGTGCTGTGTTTGTGCTGGTTTGTGCTGCTAAAATTGTCGTTTGTGCTGCCTCTGTTTTAAAGATATTAATGAAAATGCAAACGTCAAAAGGTCAACCAGCCCCCCCACATCACCCAAATCAAACAAAAGTTGATGTCACAGGTTTGTGCTGCAAAAAATTTTGTTTGTGGTGCTATTATTTTAAAGATATTAATAAAATTCCATCCATCCATCCATTTGCTTATCCTTTTAAGGGTCGCAGGGGGTGCTGGAATCTATCCCAGCTGTCATAGGGCAAGAGGCAGGGTTGCCAGTCTGTCACAGGGCCAACACACAGGGACAGACAACCATTTGCACTCACATTCACACCTATGGGCAATTCGGATTAACCAATTAACCTATCACCACAAGCTGCATGTCTTTGGAGAGAGCCCGGAGAGAGCCCACGCAAACATGACGAGAGAACCTGCAAACTCCACACAGAAAGACCCTGGCGTGATGGTGGAATTGAACTCAGGACCTTCTTGCTGTGCGGCAACAGTGCTAACCACCGTGCTGCCGTAATAATAACATTAAATAACATTTATGAAGAAATTAAAAGGGGCATGCCAGTAGGTGCGTATCAGTTTATAATTGCATAAGGTGTTTTGAGCCATTAAGCATGTGAGTGAAGTTGGCCCCACCACCTTCTTCAAATCCAACAAAAGTGGTATCAAACATTTGTGCTGCTAAAATTATCATTTGTGCTGCCTCTGTTTTAAAGATATTAATGAAAATGTAATGGTCAAAAGGTCAACCAGCCCCCCCACATTAATGGAATCAAACAAAACTGGTGTCAATCAACTGTGCTACGTTTGTGCTGGTTTGTGCTGCCTCTGTTTTAAAGATATTAATGAAAATGTAAAGGTCAAAAGGTCAACCAGCCCCCCCACATTAATGGAATCAAACAAAACTGGTGTCAATCAACTGTGCTACGTTTGTGCTGGTTTGTGCTGCTAAAATTGTCGTTTGTGCTGCCTCTGTTTTAAAGATATTAATGAAAATGTAAAGGTCAAAAGGTCAACCAGCCCCCCCACATTAATGGAATCAAACAAAACTGGTGTCAATCAACTGTGCTACGTTTGTGCTGGTTTGTGCTGCTAAAATTGTCGTTTGTGCTGCCTCTGTTTTAAAGATATTAATGAAAATGTAAAGGTCAAAAGGTCAACCAGCCCCCCCACATTAATGGAATCGAACAAAATTGATGTCAAACATTTGTGCTACGTTTGTGCTGGTTTGTGCTGCAAAAATTTACGTTTGTGCCGCTATCATTTTAAAGATATTCAAGAAAATTTGTAGAGGTCATCAGAGGGCAACCAGCCCCCCCACATTAATGGAATCAAACAAAACTGGTGTCAATCAACTGTGCTACGTTTGTGCTGGTTTGTGCTGCCTCTGTTTTAAAGATATTAATGAAAATGTAAAGGTCAAAAGGTCAACCAGCCCCCCCACATTAATGGAATCAAACAAAACTGGTGTCAATCAACTGTGCTGTGTTTGTGCTGGTTTGTGCTGCTAAAATTGTCGTTTGTGCTGCCTCTGTTTTAAAGATATTAATGAAAATGCAAACGTCAAAAGGTCAACCAGCCCCCCCACATCACCCAAATCAAACAAAAGTTGATGTCACAGGTTTGTGCTGCAAAAAATTTTGTTTGTGGTGCTATTATTTTAAAGATATTAATAAAATTCCATCCATCCATCCATTTGCTTATCCTTTTAAGGGTCGCAGGGGGTGCTGGAATCTATCCCAGCTGTCATAGGGCAAGAGGCAGGGTTGCCAGTCTGTCACAGGGCCAACACACAGGGACAGACAACCATTTGCACTCACATTCACACCTATGGGCAATTCGGATTAACCAATTAACCTATCACCACAAGCTGCATGTCTTTGGAGAGAGCCCGGAGAGAGCCCACGCAAACATGACGAGAGAACCTGCAAACTCCACACAGAAAGACCCTGGCGTGATGGTGGAATTGAACTCAGGACCTTCTTGCTGTGCGGCAACAGTGCTAACCACCGTGCTGCCGTAATAATAACATTAAATAACATTTATGAAGAAATTAAAAGGGGCATGCCAGTAGGTGCGTATCAGTTTATAATTGCATAAGGTGTTTTGAGCCATTAAGCATGTGAGTGAAGTTGGCCCCACCACCTTCTTCAAATCCAACAAAAGTGGTATCAAACGTTTGTGCTGCTAAAATTATCATTTGTGCTGCCTCTGTTTTAAAGATATTAATGAAAATGTAATGGTCAAAAGGTCAACCAGCCCCCCCACATTAATGGAATCAAACAAAACTGGTGTCAATCAACTGTGCTACGTTTGTGCTGGTTTGTGCTGCCTCTGTTTTAAAGATATTAATGAAAATGTAAAGGTCAAAAGGTCAACCAGCCCCCCCACATTAATGGAATCAAACAAAACTGGTGTCAATCAACTGTGCTACGTTTGTGCTGGTTTGTGCTGCTAAAATTGTCGTTTGTGCTGCCTCTGTTTTAAAGATATTAATGAAAATGTAAAGGTCAAAAGGTCAACCAGCCCCCCCACATTAATGGAATCAAACAAAACTGGTGTCAATCAACTGTGCTACGTTTGTGCTGGTTTGTGCTGCTAAAATTGTCGTTTGTGCTGCCTCTGTTTTAAAGATATTAATGAAAATGTAAAGGTCAAAAGGTCAACCAGCCCCCCCACATTAATGGAATCGAACAAAATTGATGTCAAACATTTGTGCTACGTTTGTGCTGGTTTGTGCTGCAAAAATTTACGTTTGTGCCGCTATCATTTTAAAGATATTCAAGAAAATTTGTAGAGGTCATCAGAGGGCAACCAGCCCCCCCACATTAATGGAATCAAACAAAACTGGTGTCAATCAACTGTGCTACGTTTGTGCTGGTTTGTGCTGCCTCTGTTTTAAAGATATTAATGAAAATGTAAAGGTCAAAAGGTCAACCAGCCCCCCCACATTAATGGAATCAAACAAAACTGGTGTCAATCAACTGTGCTACGTTTGTGCTGGTTTGTGCTGCTAAAATTGTCGTTTGTGCTGCCTCTGTTTTAAAGATATTAATGAAAATGTAAAGGTCAAAAGGTCAACCAGCCCCCCCACATTAATGGAATCGAACAAAATTGATGTCAAACATTTGTGCTACGTTTGTGCTGGTTTGTGCTGCAAAAATTTACGTTTGTGCCGCTATCATTTTAAAGATATTCAAGAAAATTTGTAGAGGTCATCAGAGGGCAACCAGCCCCCCCACATTAATGGAATCAAACAAAACTGGTGTCAATCAACTGTGCTACGTTTGTGCTGGTTTGTGCTGCCTCTGTTTTAAAGATATTAATGAAAATGTAAAGGTCAAAAGGTCAACCAGCCCCCCGACATTAATGGAATCGAACAAAATTGATGTCAAACATTTGTGCTACGTTTGTGCTGGTTTGTGCTGCAAAAATTTACGTTTGTGCTGCTATCATTTTAAAGATATTCAAGAAAATTTGTAGAGGTCATCAGAGGTCAACCAGCCCCCCCACATTAATGGAATCAAACAAAACTGGTGTCAATCAACTGTGCTACGTTTGTGCTGTTTGTGCTGCCTCTGTTTTAAAGATATTAATGAAAATGTAAAGGTCAAAAGGTCAACCAGCCCCCCCACAGTAATGGAATCGAATAAAAGCCTTCAGTTTTCAGGCCCCTCTTCTGTGGAACCAGCTTCCAGTTTGGATTCAGGAGACGGACACTATCTCTATTTCAAGATTAGGCTTAAAACTTTCCTTTTTGCTAAAGCATATAGTTAGGGCTGGACCAGGTGACCCTGAATCCTCCCTTAGTTATGCTGCAATAGACGTAGGCTGCCGGGGGATTCCCATGATGCATTGAGTTTTTCCTTTCCAGTCACCTTTTTCACTCACTATGTATTAACACACCTCTCTGCATTGAATTATATCTGTTATTAACCTCTGTCTCTCTTCCACAGCATGTCTTTTATCCTGTCTTCCTTCTCTCACCCCAACCGGTCGCAGCAGATGGCCGCCCCTCCCTGAGCCTGGTTCTGCCGGAGGTTTCTTCCTGTTAAAAGGGAGTTTTTCCTTCCCACTGTTGCCAAAGTGCTTGCTCATAGGGGGTCATATGATTGTTGGGTTTTTCTCTGTATCTATGAAGTGCCTTGAGGCGACTTATGTTGTGATTTGGCGCTATATAAATAAAATTTAATTGAATTTAATGTTTCATTAGAGTGGATGTGACACACTTATTCAAAATGATTTGCCAGTGGGACTGTTTGAGGAAAAAAGCCTCATCGGGTGAGGGATTTCTACGTGCGATCAATGGCACAACTTGTCAAGTCCCAATCCTTGGAAGAAGCAAAGGTCCTAATACGCAGCATTGCTATTGTGGCATTAAGTGAGACAGAAGGCTGTGACAGTTTTGGAAACCCCATTATGTCAGAAGTGTCCAAATCAAATCTGAAAAGAAAAATTGCAGATGAGACTATATATATATATATATATAGGGTGGCTGTAGCTCAGGTGGCAGAGCAGGTCAGCCACTAATCAGAAGGTCGGTGGTTCGATCCCAGGCTGCCTCCTCGCTGCATGCCAAATATCCTTGGGCAAGATACTAACCCCGTGTTTGCCTACTGGTGGTGGTCAGAGGGCCCGGTGGCGCCAGTGTCCGTCAGCCTCGCCTCTGTCAGTGCGCCCCAGGGCAGCTGTGGCTACAATGTAGCTTGCCATCGCCAGTGTGTGAATGTGTGTGTGAATGGGTGAATGACTGAATGTAGTGTAAAGCGCTTTGGGGTCCTTAGGGACTAGAAAAGCGCTATACAAATGCAGGCCATTTACCATATATCTGTTTCTGATGACAAGGAAGAAGAAGACATTAGATTGGATCCATGCACAGAAATAAACACCGACTTAAGGCAGTGGGTGGCAGATATTTGTGAGGGGAGCAGGTGCCATGCTGAAGATCATGGTTATCGAGACAATATGCACTATCTACCTGAGCTCGTCCCACACCTAATTAGATTGGGAGGATACCTACCACTCTGGACTGGAGAAATGGTTCCCCTATTTCAGAGCGAAAAACTCACTGCAACTTCAGCTAATGTTGAAGCAGAGTTCAAGAACATTAAACATGGTCTGTTCAAGCATGAAAATCTCCCAATAAGGATAGATAAATTCATTGCACGTCATCTTGGTTTTATTGAAGGGAACATGCGGATCTGTTCTGCAAAACAAATACGAAAAGAAGCAGAGGTTGCCAGACAGGATGGTACAGTGAAGCGTCAGTATCCACACAAAGCCTTTGTGGAGCAGGAAGTGGATGATAACCCCTCTCAGGAGCCCAAAATTGACACAGACATAGACATACAGGAAGGGCACGAAGTACTGCAGTGCGTTTCACGTTGATATCAGGCGCCTCCTAAAAAGGGAAAAGAAAAGTTCATTTAACGCAAAGTTTTCAGGTGTCATTCTTTGGGAAGAATACATGTTTATGAAACTGCATGACATCAGACTCTACCAAATTTTGGAGACTTTTCTTTTAAGATACAACCTTTCTGTCTCTTGTGACAGAGAGTCTGTTTCTTAATCATTTGACAAAAACCCTACACAGTATTTTAAAATAGTGTTCTCCAGATCAGAGCTGTAATCTATATAAAACATGGGGTTTAAAGCAAGGAAAAATTGTGTGTTTATCAGTGAAACCTTTAATTTGTGTTAATTTTATCATTATCAATATATGAAATCTTCACCTTAAGGGACTTAATGAATGGTTTCTTCTAAAAATTAGAAATGATTGAGTCATTTCACATCATATGAAAATATTAATTTTTAATACAAATTTGGCCCTACAAAAATGGAAACTCAGTAACAAAGATAATGGAGATTCTCTAAACACGAGCAAATATCACAGTAAAATTGTTGATTGTGATTTACCCATTGGATGTATCCTCAGTGATTTGGTACAATTATACAACATTTTATAAGAACTGAACAACTGATGAAACTAATTATAGGCCAATCTCCAACCTTCCTTTCATATCAAAAATCCTTGAAAGAGTAGTTGTCAAACAGCTAACAGATCATCTGCAGAGGAATGGTTTATTTGAAGAGTTTCAGTCAGGTTTCAGAGTTCATCACGGCACAGAAACAGCTTTAGTGAAGGTTACAAATGATCTTCTTATGGCCTCTGACAGTGAACTCATCTCTGTGCTTGTCCTGCTAGACCTTAGTGCAGCATTCGATACTGTCGACCATAATATCCTATTAGAGCGATTAGAACATGCTGTAGGTATTACAGGTACTGCACTGCAGTGGTTTGTATCATATCTATCTAATAGACTCCAGTTTGTTCACGTAAATGGAGAGTCCTCTTCACACACTGAGGTTAATTATGGAGTTCCACAGGGTTCAGTGCTAGGACCAATTCTGTTTACATTATACATGCTTCCCTTAGGCAGCATCATTAGAAGACATAGCATACATTTTCACTGCTATGCAGATGACACCCAGCTCTATCTGTCCATGAAGCCAGATAACACACACCAATTAGTTAAACTGCAGGAATGTCTTAAAGACATAAAGACCTGGATGGCCGCTAACTTTCTGCTTCTTAATTCAGATAAAACTGAGGTTATTGTACTCGGCCCTGAAAAGCCTAGAAATATGGTATCTAACCAGATTCTTACTCTGGATGGCATTACCTTGGCCTCCAGTAACGCTGTGAGGAACCTTGGAGTCATTTTTGACCAGGATATCTCCTTCAATGCACATATTAAACAAATATGTAAGACTGCGTTCTTCCATTTGCGCAACATCTCTAAAATTAGAAATATCCTGTCTCAGAGTGACGCTGAAAAACTAGTTCACGCATTTATTACTTCCAGGCTGGACTACTGTAATTCATTATTATCAGGATGTCCAAAAAACTCACTGAAAAGCCTTCAGCTAATCCAAAATGCTGCAGCAAGAGTACTGACAGGGACTAGAAAGAGAGAGCATATTTCTCCTGTTTTGGCTTCCCTTTATTGGCTTCCTGTTAAATCCAGAATTGAATTCAAAATCCTGCTCCTCACATACAAGGTCTTAAATAATCAGGCCCCATCTTATCTTAATGACCTTGTAGTACCATATCACCCCATTAGAGCACTTCGCTCTCACTCTGCAGGCCTACTTGTTGTTCCTAGAGTATTTAAAAGTAGAATGGGAGGGAGAGCCTTCAGTTTTCAGGCCCCTCTTCTGTGGAACCAGCTTCTAGTTTGGATTCAGGGGACAGACACTATCTCTACTTTCAAGATTAGGCTTAAAACTTTCCTTTTTGCTAAAGCATATAGTTAGGGCTGGACCAGGTGACCCTGAATCCTCCCTTAGTTATGCTGCAATAGACATAGGCTGCCGGAGGATTCCCATGATGCATTGAGTTTTTCCTTTCCAGTCACCTTTCTCACTCACTATGTATTAACACACCTCTCTGCATTGAATTATATCTGTTATTAACCTCTGTCTCTCTTCCACAGCATGTCTTTTATCCTGTCTTCCTTCTCTCACCCCAACCGGTCGCAGCAGATGGCCGCCCCTCCCTGAGCCTGGTTCTGCCGGAGGTTTCTTCCTGTTAAAAGGGAGTTTTTCCTTCCCACTGTTGCCAAAATGCTTGCTCATAGGGGGTCATATGATTGTTGGGTTTTTCTCTGTATCTATGAAGCGCCTTGAGGCGACTTATGTTGTGATTTGGCGCTATATAAATAAAATTGAATTGAATTGGGTCCAACTCCTGCCTGCCGCACAGCGATTCATGACACGGGTCTTTTAACCTAAAAATGTTTTAATGGCCATGAAGAAAGGACTCTTCAATAGATCTTTCAACTCACCTGTGTTTACTGTCTCCACCTGAAATTAATTGCAGTCTGAATTTTTTTTTTCTTCTGTCCTTTTACTCAAAAATCATAATTAAGAAAGCAGTATTTACTCTTAACTTCTAAGCCATGTACAATTATAACTGTTTGAATCGTTAACAGAACAAAAGTTTTAAGTTGTTTCAACTTTGAGGAATTTCAATTGTTATATCCACAAACTTTATATGTCAGGTAGACTGTTGGGCTTTACAGTGCAGTAAAACTTGGCAAAGGACAATACTGTGTCATGAACACCTGTGCCTTTGATGCCTTCTGTCAAAGTCTGTGCTGCGCTTACTGTGACAGTCGTACTGCTCAAAACATGTTGAATAGTTCAGAGGAGAACAAAGTATTCCAGCTTGTGAAATCCCTTGCTTCAAAGGGTGTCACTCAACATGCCTATTCATTGAGGGCAGAGGTGCTGAGCTCAATATTCTGCCCTGTTCAGTTGAAGACTGGTGTTCATCGTGTTGATGCACAGTGCCATGTGTCCACAGTAATTAAAAAAACAATGACGGAAAATCCAAGTGTTCACTTCACAAGACAGTGTTCCTCCCAGTACTGCAAACTTTACACACCAAACACAAGGCAAATACCTTTTGTTTCCATTGATCTGTCAGTCCTCTCAGCTTCTGGCATAGCTCACCTTCAGTCTGCTGTTGAACAAGGGCTCAACCTTCCAGCATCGCCATGCCTAAGACCAATCGAAAGTCCTGATGCATCTCCAACAGCATTTAAAACAGATTCATCAGGAAAGCAACTTTGCACAGGGACTGTTTGTCACAGTTTCACCCTGAGAGAGCTTGTATGGATTGACACAGACCTTGGAAAATGCTCTACAGAAACTCTGGAGCACAGTTTTCACAGTCCAAAAAGGTTTTTGCTTACTGAATTCCCATCCACTCTGCTACTTCAAGGAGAGAAATTCACACTGAAAGCAGTCATTACATTTCAGGAGGGCCCAACACCAGAAACACTCGGGCATTATCTGACATTCTGTAACAGGACCCCGTACATCTGGGAGATGTATGATGACCTAAGAAAGGATATAACCATAGCATCTGAAAACACCAGCGTATGTCCGCACACTGTGCTCTACACAAAGGAATGATGGCAAGATCTCATGAAAGAAAGTCCTTTTCTAGTTTGTGAGTTAGATGATGGAAATAGCTGTTATTTTTCAGTTATTGTATTAGACTTGTGAGGCTCAGACAGTTCAATGTATTTACCTTTTCTAACAGGAAACATATATACTATATTGTTCTCGTAGTTTTGTATTTTGTTACCAGCAAATAAAGTTTTTTTCTCTAACCGAATGCATTAATTATTTTAAATGCTATATTTAACCTAGTTTTTAAATAAGTTATTGCAGTTTGATTACTAGGTTTAAGAGTGTGATCATAAGAAAAAAATATCCAATGCTGGTTAATATCTCTCAATTTCTTTACGGTAAAGAAAGTGGCTGGTTGAGCTTTAGAAACTTTTGGTAATATCTTTAAAATGAAAGCGTCACAAAGGACAATTTTAGCAGCACAAACCAGCACAAACGTAGCACAAACGTTTGACACCAGTTTTGTTTGATTCCATTACTGTGGGGGGGCTGGTTGACCTCTGATGACCTCTAGAAATTTTTATCAATATCTTTAAAATGAAAGTGGCACAAACGACAATTTTAGCAGCACAAACCAGCACAAACGTAGCACAAACATTTGACATCAATTTTGTTCGATTCCATTAATGTGGGGGGGCTGGTTGACCTTTTGACCTTTACATTTTCATTAATATCTTTAAAATGAAAGCGGCACAAACGACAATTTTAGCAGCACAAACGTAGCACAAACGTTTGATACCACTTTTGTTGGATTTGGGTAATGTGGGGGGGCTGGTTGACCTCTGATGACCTCTAGAAATTTTGATTAAAATCTTTAAAATGATAGTAGCACAAATGAAAATTTTTGCAGCACAAACCAGCACAAACGTAGCACAAACGTTTGATACCACTTTTGTTGGATTTGAAGAAGGTGGGGGGGCCAACTTCACTCACATGACTTTTCTGTTCATTTTAAGCAGCAGAAGTGAGGTGCATGTCTGTGTGCATGTGTATGGAGCCATTGGGTGCAGTCACTATAGCAACCAGGCTCACACCTGCCTGCTTAACTAGCTCTGTCTCTCACTCTGCCAAGATTCATCTTAAACACTTCTCTTTCAACTGCTGCTGTGTCCTCAGTGTTTGCTCTACAGGTATGATTTTACCCTCAAAACGTTGCCATCGTTGTTCTCTTTCCAACACCTTGTCTTTCAAAGCTCAGACATTTAAAATTTTTAAACTGTGTGGATCCAAGTGGAGGGATCACATTTTAGTCATTCAGTGACTCAAAGAATATGAACTTTTAATATTCATTCAGAGGTTTTCTGACTCTAAATTTTCTTTTCTCATTTCTAAGGTTTTTCTAATTTACAATTAAAACATTTTCAGCTTTTTTCCAACTTCTTCTTCTGTGTAAACGTCAGCTTTTAGCACTTCAGCACTTTTGTTTTCAGATTAAATTCTATTTCTTTTTATCTCATTAAAACTTTTTAACTTAAAATTCAGCAATTAATTCATTTCAATGCATACATTCAGATTCAAGCATTCACACTGCAGTTTCTTCAGAAAATGCACTTTCTAGTTGACAACTAGAATACATACTTACATCATGTATGGACCAATGAAGAGGAAGCCATGAATCAAGCCAAAGTTAGAAACTTAAGAAAAAACTTTTTTTTTCCTTTTCTTTTTTTTTTTTTACCAATGTTTGTAATTAGGGTGTAGATAGGTACACAAAGCTACATCATCTGGGGCTGGAAAAGAAAAGCAGCACTGAGGTGCTGAAAGATGCAGTTCCAATAGTGGCCACTTGAGGCTGGGAATCATGGGTGTCCCATGTTAAAATGTCCAACTTTAAACATGGATAGTTTCTGTCTATGATAACTGAACTCTTTCTCAGAACTAAACTGCTTCAGTTTTGCTGAGGCTTAAAGTTTGGGTGCATGTCCTCTTTGATGAACTCTTTGGCTTCCACTAATACACTGTGGCTGAACTGAACCTCTCAACTGTGTTTGTGCTCATGGTGCCTTTTGGAGTATTTTTTTTTATGACAAATAGTCTGGCCTGCTAACTGCTACAAACCATCCACAAACCATCCACTTCAGTTTTGCTGAGTAAAATGCTAGTATTTTATTCATCTGTTTCTTTGCTTTAAAAGAGTCTTCACGTGACATCAGAGCTACTGGGACATGCACACATGAAAGTCAAAACAGTAGTGCAGTCCTTTGCTCTCCAGCCATCTTATGAACGTCTTTGAGTTTAGCCAAAATGCCGGATAGCTGCTACCTTTTCGTGTTTCTTTACAGCGGCCAGAAGGGCGTAGAATATGGCACCAACATGTGAACACACCCCTCCTGACCCTGCCTTACAGGTCAAATCACGCCAATCCCTGCATTTCCACAGTAACCTAGTCTGTCAATGGAGGCTCATTTAAACTGTAGGACTGATTCACTGTAAAATTCCAAGTCAACAAAATATAAGATTTACACGTGATCATTCATTTCAGCAAACAACAATTTCTTGTTCTTCACCTCTCTGATGACAACCATATTTACCCATCCAGATCGAAAACGCATGTAGATGTCCGTACTTTGAAAGCTTTGATCTTGGTACCAGTGTAAGGTGATCGAGCCATATAAGACGGCACCGAACTGGAGCTCTGGGAGAGACATTGATTTAATTTAAATGTAGATAAAGCTGCCAGCGAAAAGTATGGCTCACAAGTCCCAAAATCCATAGTTTCTCTGAATGCAGCTTGCTAACGTTAGCCCAGATTTGTGACTCCAAAAATCCAACATGGTGGCCATGTTGTTTTCTTTGCAGGTCCTGAAATCAGTGTGAGATGTCCATGTGGCTACAAACACATCATAGTCTATGAATGATAGAAAATAAAATCTAAACCATAGCAACATTACATTACACCTGTGATATCTTTAGCATTGAAGGTGTCTTTATTTGGTATTCTTTTTTTTTTTTTTTTTTACCAAAGAAGCTCTCCAATCCATCATTCTAAGAAAGTTTAACTACATATGAACTACGCATTGTAAAAGAAAATAGACATTTTTATTGTAGGTGGTGAAAAAATGGGAAATGTTGTGTCATATAATTGTTTATTTATCACTTAAGTACTTTGCTAGTATTACTAGCATTGGGAGAGCTCTTCATCAATAGGAAAAGCTGCCAAACAAAATTTTATTCCCAGTGTAGAGACCTTGATCAGTCGATTCTGGAGCCGGGCCTTGTGTTTGACACACCTGCCTTTAAAGAAACACTGTTAAAATTTTATTTTGGCAATGATTAAAAATTGCAACTTAGCTTAAAGACCAGAAACTGTGGAAACTACGTGACGGGTGCTGGCTGCACCTGTTAAACTCACCAAGTAAAGCACAACGTGTCTCTGTCAGACTTACTGACTGACTGAATAAGCAAGGGAGTTTCAAAATGTTAAATTCATTTTAGCTGGGTTGCTTGGTGCCCTTTAATTACTTTTACAGTGCAGCTTTTTTTTTATTTTTTATTTTTTTTTTTATTTGGTATTCAGTAAATGTATCTCCTCATCTTTGTTAATGCTACATTTTTTTTAACTACCATTTGTTGTTACCATGGCAATGATTCCCTTCAATAAAGATTGTTGTTGTTGTTGTTGTTGTTGTTGGCATCATCCAGCACCACAGGCCCTGGTGTGCTGATGATGGCCTGACAGGAAGCACTGTCCCTGATGTAAAGTATATGGCCTCAGCCAACAACAGTGGCCCTGCTGAAATGTGGATGGTATCATCGAGTAGCACAGGCCCTGGTGTAATGTGGATGGAATCATCCAACAGTACAGTCCCTGGTGTGGTGAAGATCGCCTCACAGGAAGCACTGTCCCTGATGTAAAGTGTATGGCCTCAGCCAACCACAATGGCCCTGGTGAAATGTGGATGGTATTGGCCAGCACAACAGGCCATGTTGTAATGTGAATGTCCTCACCAGTAGACCAGGCCCTTGTGTAATGTGGATCGCATCAGCCAGCAACACAAGCCCTGGTGAAATGTGGATGGTATCAACGAGTAGCACAGGCCCTGGTATAATGTGGATGGCCTCATCCAGCAACACCACAGGCCCTGGTGAAATGTGGTTGTTTTCGGCCAGCAACAAAGGCCTTTGGGTAATTTGGATGGCTAGCAGCACAGGCCCTGGTCTGGTGAAGATGGCCTCACAGGAATCACTGGCCCTGGTGTATTTTCGATGTCATCAGCAAGCAGCACAGACCCTGGTCTAGTGAAGATGGCCTCACAGAAATCACTGGCCCTGGTGTATTGTGGATGGCATCAGCCATCAACACAGGCCCTCGTGAAATATAGGTGGCCTCAGCCAGCAACACAGTCCCTGGTCTAATGTTAATGCCCTCAGCCAACACCATTGGCCCTGGTGTAATGTGGATGGTATCGGCCAGCACCACAGGCCCTGGTGTAATGTGAATGTCCTCAGCCGCTACTGGCTGAGGACATTCACATTACACCATGGCCTGTGCTTCCTGTGCTACTACAGGCCCTAGTGTAATGTGGATGGCCTCAACTAACAACTCTGTCGCTGGTGAAATATGGATGGTATTGGTCAGCACCACACATCCTGGTGAAATGTGCATGATATCGGTCAGCACCACAGGCCCAGGTGTAATGTGGATGGCATCAACGAGCAGCAGAGGCCCTGGTGTGGTGAAGATGGCCTCACAGGAAGCACTGTCCCTTGTGTAATGTGTATGGCCTCAGCCAACAACAGTGGCCCTGGTGAGATGTGGATTATATTGGCCAGCACCACAGGCCCTGGTGTAATGTGAATATCCTCAGCCAGTAGTAAAGGCCCTTGTGTTTTGTGGAACGCATCAGCCAGCAACACAATCCCTGGTGAAATGTGGATGGCCTAATCCAGCACCACAGCCCCTGGTTTGGTGATGATTGCCACACAGGAAGAACTGTACCTGGTGTAATGTGGATGGCCTCATCCAACAGTACAGGCCCTAGTGTTGTGAAGATGGCCTCACAGGAAGCACAGGCCATGGTGTAATGTGGATGGCCTCAGACAGCAGCCAGGCCCTGGTGAAATGTAGATGGCCACAGCCGGCAACATGCGCTCTGGTGAAATGTAGTCTGCCTCAGCCAGTAGCAAAGGCCCTGTTGTGGTGAAGATGGCCTCACAGGAAGCACTGTCCCTGGTGTAATGTGTATTTCCTCAGGACACAACACTGGCCCTGGTGAAATGTGGATGGTATTGGCCAACACCACAGGCCCTGGCGTAATGTGAATGTCCTCAGCCAACACCACTGGCCCTGGTGTAATGGGGATGGCATCAGCCAGTAGCACAGGCCCTTGTGTATTGTGGATCGCATCAGCCAGCAACACAAGCCCTCGTGAAATATAGGTGGCCTCAGACAGCAGCGTAGGCCCTGCTGTCGTGAAGTGGGCCTCAGAGGGAGCACTAGCTATGGTATAATGTGGATGGCCTCATTCAGTAGCACAGGCCCTGTTGTAATGTGGATGGCCTCATCTACCAACACTGTCCCAGGTGAAATGTGGATGGTAATGGCCAGCACCACAGACCTTGGTGTAATGTGGATGGCCTTAGCCAACACCACTGGCCCTGGTGAAATGTGGATGACATCGGCAAGGACCAATGGCCCTGATGTAATGTGGATGGTTTCAGCCAACAGCACAGTCCCTGGTGTGGTGAAGATGGCCTCACAGGAAGCACTGTCCCTGGTGTAATGTGGATGGCCTCAGCAAACAACACTGGCCCTGGTGAAATGTGGATGGTATTAGCCAGCACCACAGGCCTTGGTTTAATGTGAATGTCCTCAGCCAGTAGCACAGGCCCTTGTGTATTGTTGATCACATCAGCCAGCTACAAAGGCTCTGGTGAAATGTAGATGACCTCAGACAGCAGCGCAGGCCATGTTGTCGTGAAGTTGGCCTCAGAGGGAGCACTAGCCCTGGTGCAATGTGGATGGTCTAAGCCAGCAATACAAGCCCTGGTGTAATATAGATGGCATCATCCAACAACACTGGCCCTGGTGTAATGTGGATGGCCTCATCTACCAACACTGGCCTAGGTGAAATGTGGATGGTAATGGCCAGAACCACAGACCTTGGTGTAATGTGGATGGCCTTAGCCAACACCACACACCCTGGTGAAATGTGGATGACATCGGCAAGGACCAATGGCTCTGATGTAATGTGGATGGTTTCAGCCAACAGCACAGTCCCTGGTGTGGTGAAGATGGCCTCACAGGAAGCACTGTCCCTGGTGTAATGTGGATGGCCTCAGCAAACAACACTGGCCCTGGTGAAATGTCGGTGGTATTGGCCAGCACCACAGGCCCTGGTGTAATATAGATGGCATCATCCAACAACACTGGCCCTGGTGAAATGTGGATGGCATTGGCCAACACCAAAGGCCCTGGCGTAATATGAATGTCCTCAGCCAACACCACTGGCCCTGGTGTAATGAGGATGGCATCAGCCAGTAGCATAGGCCCTTGTGTATTGTGGATCGCATCAGCCAGCAACACAAGCCCTGGTGAAATGTGGATGGTTTCGGCCTGCACCAAAGGCCCTGGCGTAATATGAATGTCCTCAGCCAACACCACTGGCCCTGGTGTAATGTGGATGGCATCAAAAAGTAGCACAGGTCCTTGTGTAATGTGGATCACATCAGCCAGCAACACAGGCTATGGTGAAATGTAGATGACCTCAGACAGCAGCGCAGGCCCTGCTGTCGTGAAGTTGGCCTCAGAGGGAGCACTAGCCCTGTTGTAATGTGGATGGCCTAAGCCAGCAATACAGGCCCTGGTGTGGTGACGATAGCCTCACAGGGAGCACATGCCGTGGTATAATGTGGATGGCCTCAGCCAGTAGCACAGGCCCTGTTGTAATGTGGATGGCCTCATCTACCAACACTGGCCCAGGTGAAATGTGGATGGTTTTGGCCTGCACCAAAGGCCCTGGCGTAATATGAATGTCCTCAGCCAACACCACTGGCCCTGGTGTAATGTGGATGGCATCAAAAAGTAGCACAGGTCCTTGTGTAATGTGGATCACATCAGCCAGCAACACAGGCTATGGTGAAATGTAGATGACCTCAGACAGCAATACAGGCCCTGGTGTGGTGACGATAGCCTCACAGGGAGCACATGCCGTGGTATAATGTGGATGGCCTCAGCCAGTAGCACAGGCCCTGTTGTAATGTGGATGGCCTCATCTACCAACACTGGCCCAGGTGAAATGTGGATGGTATTGGCCAGCACCACAGGCCCTGGTGTAATGTGAATGTCCTCAGCCATGACCACAGGCCCTGATGAAATGTAGTTGGCCTCAGCCATGACCACAAGCCCTGTTGAAATGTAAATGTCCTCAGCCAGTAGCACAGGCCCTGTTGTAATGTGGATGGCCTCATCTAACAACTCTTTCCCTGGTGAAATATGGATGGTATTGGTCAGCACCACACACCCTGGTGTAATGTGAATGGCCTTAGCCAACACCACTGGCACTGGTGAAATGTGCATGATATCGGTCAGCACCAGAGGCCCAGGTGTAATGTGGACCGCATCAATGAGCAGCAGAGGCCCTGGTGGGGTGAGGATGGCCTCACAGCAATCACTGTCGCTGGTGTAATGCGGATGGTAGAAGCCGACATCACAGGGCGTGATGTAATGTGGATCGCCTCAGCCAGAAGCACAGGACCTTGTGTCGTGAAGATGGCCTCACAGGAAGCACTGTCCCTTGTGTAATGTGTATGGCCTCAGCCAACAACAGTGGCCCTGGTGAAATGTGGATTATATTGGCCAGCACCAGAGGCCCTGGTGTAATGTGAATAGCCTCAGCCAGTAGTAAAGGCCCTTGCGTTTTCTGGAACGCATCAGCCGGCAACACAATCCCTGGTGAAATGTGGATGGTATCATCGAGTAGCAGAGGCCCTGGTGTAATGTGGATTATATTGGCCACCACCACAGGCCCTGGTGTAATGTGAATATCCTCAGCCAGTAGTAAAGGCCCTTGTGTTTTGTGGAACGAATCAGCAAGCAACACAATCCCTGGTGAAATGTGGATGGCCTAATCCAGCACCACAGGCCCTGGTTTGGTGATGAGTGCCACACAGGAAGAACTGTACCTGGTGTAATGAGGATGGCCTCATCCAACAGTACAGGCCCTAGTGTTGTGAAGATGGCCTCACAGGAAGCACAGGCCATGGTGTAATGTGGATGGCCTCAGACAGCAGCCAGGCCCTGGTGAAATGTAGATGGCCACAGCCGGCAACATGCGCTCTGGTGAAATGTAGTCTGCCTCAGCCAGTAGCACAGACCCTGTTGTGGTGAAGATGGCCTCACAGGAAGCACTGTCCTTGGTGTAATGTGTATTTCCTCAGGCAACAACACTGGCCCTGGTGAAATGTGGATGGTATTGGCCAACACAACAGGCCCTGGCGTAATGTGAATGTCCTCAGCCAACACCACTGGCCCTGGTGTAATGGGGATGGCATCAGCCAGTAGCACAGGCCTTTGTGTATTGTGGATCGCATCAGCCAGCAACACAAGCCCTTGTGAAATATAGGTGGCCTCAGACAGCAGCGCAGGCCCTGCTGTCGTGAAGTGGGCCTCAGAGGGAGCACTAGCTATGGTATAATGTGGATGGCCTCATTCAGTAGCACAGGCCCTGTTGTAATGTGGATGGCCTCATCTACCAACACTGTCCCAGGTGAAATGTGGATGGTAATGGCCAGCACCACAGACCTTGGTGTAATGTGAATGGCCTTAGCCAACACCACTGGCCCTGGTGAAATGTGGATGGTATTGGCCAGCACCAGAGGCCCTGGTGTAATATGAATGGCTTCAGCCAGCAGCACATGCCCTCGTGTGGTGAAGATGGCCTCACAGGAAGCACTCTCCCTGGTGTAATGTGGATGGCCTCAGCAAACAACACTGGCCTTGGTGAAATGTCGATGGTATTGGCCAGCACCACAGGCCCTTCTGTAATGTAGATGGCATCAGCCAGTAGCACATGCCCTTGAGTATTGTGAATGGCATCAGCCAGCAACACAGGCCCTTGGTGTAATGTGGAAGGCTAGCAGCACTGTCCCTGGTGTAATGTGTATTTCCTCAGCCAACAACACTGGCCCAGGTGAAATGTGGATGGTATTGGCCAACACCACAGGCCCTGGCGTAATGTGAATGTCCTCAGCCAACACCACTGGCCCTGGTGTAATTGGGATGGCATCAGCAAGTAGCACAGGCCCTTGTGTATTGTGGATCGCATCAGCCAGCAACACGGGCTCTGGTGAAATGTAGCACAGGCCCTGCTGTCGTGAAGTTGGCCTCAGAGGGCGCACTAGCCCTGGTGCAATTTGGATGGCCTAAGCCAGCAATACAGCCCCTGGTGTGGTGACGATAGCCTCACAGGGAACACATGTCGTGGTATAATGTGGATGGCCTCATCTACCAACACTGGCCCAGGTGAAATGTGGATGGTTTCGGCCAGCCACACAGGCCCTTGGGTAATGTGGAAGGCTAGCAGCACTGGCCCTTGTGTAATGTGGATGGTATCAGCCAGCACCACAAGCCCTGGTGTAATTTGAATGGCCTCAGCCAGCAACACAGTCCCTGGTGTAATGTTAATGTCCTCATCCAACCCCATGGCCCTGTTGCAATGTGGATGGCCTCAGCCAGCAGCACAGGACCTGGTGTAATGTGGATGGCATAATCTAACAACACTGGCCCTTGTGAAATATGGATGGTATTGGTAAGCACCACACACCCTGGTGTAATGTGGATGGCCTTAGCTTACAGCACTGGCCCTGGTGTAATGTCCATGATATCGGCCAGCATCACAGGCCCTAATGTGGATGGCATCAACGAGCATGAAAGGCCGTGGTGGGGTAAAGATGGCCTAACAGGAAGCACAGGCCCTGGTGTAATGTGGATGGTAGAAGCCGACATCACAGTCTCTGGTGTAAGGTGGATGGACTAAGCCAGCAACAGTGGCCCTGGTGAAATGTGGATGGTATTGTCCAGCACCAGAGGCCCCGGTGTAATTTGAATGGCTTCAGCCAGTAGCACAGGCCCTTGGGTATTGTGGAACGCATCAGCCAGCAACACAAGCCCTGGTGAAATGTGGATGGTATCATCGAGTAGCACAGTCCCTGGTGTAATGTGGATGGCCTCATCCAGCACCACAGGCCCTGGTGTGGTGATGATGGCCTCACAGGAAGCACTGTCCCTGGTGTAATGTGGATGGTAGAAGTCGGCATCACAGGCCCTGATGTAATGCGGATGGCCTCAGCCAAAAGCACGGTCACTAGATTGGTGAAGATGGCCTCACAGGAAGCACTGTCTCTGGTGTAATGTGGAAAGGTGCATGATATCGGTCCGCACCACAGGCCCAGGTGTAATGTGGATCGCCTCAGCCCAGGGCAAAGGCCCTTGTGTGGTGAAGATCGCCTCACAGGAAGCACTCTCCCTGATGTAAAATATATGGCCTCAGGCAACAACAGTGGCCCTGGTGAAATGTGGATGGTATTGGCCAGCACCACTGGCCCTGGTGTAATGTGGGTGGCCTCAGCCAGCAGCACAGGCCCTGGTGTAATGTGGATGGCATCAGCCAGTAGCACAGGCCTTTGTATATTGAGGATGGAATCAGCCACCAAAACAGGCCCTGGTGAAATGTACTTGACCTCAGCCAAGACCACACACCCTGGTGTAATGTAAATGTGAAAATGTGGATGGTATTGGCCAGCAACAAAGGCCTTGGTATGATGTGGATGGCCTCAGCCAACAGTACAGGCCCTGGTGTGGTGAAGATGCCCTCAAAGGAAGCACTCTCCCTGATGTAAAGTTTATGCCTCAGCCAACAACAGTGGCTCTGGTGAAATATCGATGGTATTGGCCAGCACCACAGGCCCTGGTGTAATGTGAATGTCTTCAGCCAGTAGCAGAGGCCCTTATGTATTGTGGATCGCATCAGCCAGCAAGACAAGCCCTGGTGAAATGTGGATGGTATCAACGAGTAGCACAGGCCCTGATGTGGTGATGATGGCATCACAGGAAGCACTGGCAGTGGTGTAATCTGGATGACCTCAGCCAACAACACTGGCCTTGTGAAATGTGGATGGTATTGGCCAGCACCAACGGCCCTGGTGTAATGTGAATGGAATAAACGAGTAGCACAGGCACTGGTGTAATGTGGATGGCCTCATCCAACAACACTGGCCCTGGTGAAATGTGGATGGTATTGGCAAAGGCCCTGGTGGAATGTGAATGTCCTCAGCCAACACCACTGGCCCTGGTTTAATGTGGATGGCATTAGCCAGTATCACAGGCCCTTGTGTTTTATGAGTGTCATCAGCCAGCAACACTAGCCCTGGTGAAATCTGGATGGTTTCGGACAGCAAAACAGGCCCGGGTGTAATGTGGATGCAATCAACGAGTAGCACAGTCCCTGGTCAAATGTAGTTGGCCTTAGCCAGCAACGCAGGCTCGGGTGAAAGGAGAATGGTATAAGCCAGCAGCACAGGCCCTGGTGTGGTGAATATGGTCTGACTGGGAGCACTGGCCCTGGAGTAATGTGGATGGGATCAGCCAGTAGCATAGGCCTTTGTATATTGTGGATGGGATCAGCCACCAAGACAGGGACTGGTGAAATGTACTTGGCCTCAGCCAGTAGAAAAGGCCCTGTTGTAATGTTGATGGCCTCATCTAACAATACTGTCCATGGTGAAATATGGATGGTATTGGTCAGCATCACACACCCTGGTGTAGTGTGAATGGCCTTACCCAACACCACTGGCCCTGGCGAAATGTGCTTGATTTCCAGCACCACACGCCCAGGTTTAATGTGGTTGGCATCAACGAGAAGGAGAGGCCCTGGTGGCGTGAAGATTGCCTCAAGGGAAGCACTGTCCCTGGTGTAACTTATCCACATTACACCAGGATACATTACACCAGGCTTCTACCGGCCTGTGATACCGGTAGAAGTCGGCATCAAAGGCCCAGGTGTAATGTGGATGGCATCAACGAGTAGCAGAGGCCCTGGTTGGGTGAAGATGGCCTCACAGGAAGCACTGTCCCTGGTGTAATGTGGATGGTAGAAGCCGGCATCACAAGCCCTGGTGTAATGTGGATGGCCTCATCCAACAACACTGGCCCTGGTGAAATGTGGATTGTATTGGCCAGCATCACAGGCCCTGGTGTGGTGATGATGGCATCATCCAGCACCACAGGCCCTGGTGTGGTGATGATGGCCTGAAAGGAAGCACTGTCCCTGGTGTAATGCGGATGGGCTCATTCAACAACACTGGCCCTGGTGAAATGTGGATGGCCTCATCCAACAACACTGGCCCTGGTGAAATGTGGTTGATATTGGCCAGCACCACTCTCCCTGGTTTAATGTGGATGGCATCAACGAGTAGCACAGGCCCTTGTGTAATGTGGATCACATCAGCCAGCAACACAGGCTCTGGTGAAATGTAGATGACCTCAAACAGCAGCGCAAGCCCTGCTGTCGTGAAGCTGGCCTCAGAGGGAGCACTAGCCTTGGTGCAATGTGGATGGCCTAAGCAAGCAATACAGGCCCTGGTGTGGTGACGATGGCCTCACAGGGAGCACATGCCGTGGTATAATGTGGATGGCCTCAGCCAGTAGCACAGGCCCTGTTGTAATGTGGATGGCCTCATCTACCAACACTGGCCCAGGTGAAATGTGGATGGTATTGGCCAGCACCACTGGCCCTGGTGTAATGTGAATGTCCTCAGCCATGACCACAGGCCATGATGAAATGTAGTTGTCCTCAGCCATGACCACAGGCACTGGGGAAATGCAAATGTCCTCAGCCAGCAGCACAGGCCCTTTTGTATTGTGGATGGCCTCATCTAACAATCCTGTCCCTGGTGAAATATGGATGGTATTGGTCAGCACCACACACCCTGGTGTAATGTGAATGGCCTTACCCAACACCACTGGCCCTGGTGAAATGTGCATGATATCGGTCAGCACCACAGGCCCAGGTGTAATGTGGATGGCATCAATGAGCAGCAGAGGCCCTGGTGGGGTGAAGATGGCCACACAGCAATCACTGTCACTGGTGTAATGTGGATGGTAGAAGCCGGCATTACAGGCCGTGATGTAATGTGGATGGCATCAGCCAAAAGCACAGGACCTGGTGAAATGTGAATATCCTCAGCCAGTAGTAAAGGCCCTTGTGGTTTCTGGAACGCATCAGCCAGCAACACAATCCCTGGTGAAATGTGAATGGTATCATCGAGTAGCAGAGGCCCTGGTGTAATGTGGATGGCCTCAGACAGCAGCCAGGCCCTGGTGAAATGTAGATGGCCACAGCCGGCAACATGCGCTCTGGTGAAATGTAGTCTGCCTCAGCCAGTAGCACAGGCCCTGTTGTGGTGAAGATCGCCTCACAGGAAGCAGTGTCCCTGGTGTAAAGTGTATGGCCTCAGCCAACAACAGTGGCCCTGGTGAAATATCGATGGTATTGGCCAGCACCACAGGCCCTGGTGTAATGTGAATGTCCTCAGCCAGAAGCACAGGCCCTTGTGTATTGTGGATCGTATCAGCCAGCAACACAAGCCCTGGTGAAATGTGGTTGCTATCAACAAGTACCACAGGCCCTGGTGTAATGTGGATGGCCTCAGCCAGCACAACAGGCCCTGGTGTGGTGATGATGGCCTGACAGGAAGCACTGTCCCTGGTGTAATGCGGATGGCCTCATCCAACAACACTGACCCTGGTGAAATGTGGATGGTATTGGCCAGCACCACAGGCCGTTGTGTAATATGAATGGCCTCAGCCAACACCACTGGCCCTGGTGTAGTATGGATGGCATCAGCCAGCAAAACAAGCCCTGGTGAAATGTGGATGGTATTGGCCAGCACCACAGGCCCTGGTGTAATGTAAATGGCATCAGCCAGTAGCACAGGCCCTTGTGTAATGTGGATGGTATCAGCCAGCACCACAGGCCCTGGTGTGGTGATTATGGCCTCACAGGAAGCACTGTCCTTGGTGTAATTTGGATGGCCTCATCCAACAACACTGGCCCTGGTGAAATGTGGATGGTATTGGCCAGGACCAAAGGCCCTGGTGTAATGTGAATGTCCTCAGCCAACACCATTGGCCCTGGTGTAATGTGGATGGTATTGGCTAGCACCACAGGCCCTGGTGTAACGTGAATTGCCTCATCCAACAACACTGGCCCTGGTGAAATGTGGATGGTATTGGCCAGCACCACTGGCCCTGGTGTAATGTGAATGTCCTCAGCCATGACCACAGGCCCTGGTGAAATGTAGTTGGCCTCAGACATGACCACAGGCCCTGGTGAAATGTAGTTGGCCTCAGACATGACCACAGGCCCTGGTGAAATATAAATGTCCTCAGCCAGTAGCACAGGCCCTGTTGTAATGTAGTTGGCCTCATCTAACAACTCTGTCGCTGGTGAAATATGGATGGTATTGGTCAGCACCACACACCCTGTTGAAATTTGCATGATATTGGTCAGCACCACAGGCCCATGTGTGATGCGGATGGCATCAACGAGCAGCAGAGGCCCTGATGTGGTGAAGATGGCCTCACAGGAGGCACTGTCCCTTGTGTAATGTGTATGGCCTCAGCCAACAACAAGTGGCCCTGGTGAAATGTGGATTATATTGGCCAGCACCACAGGCCCTGGTGTAATGTGAATATCCTCAGCCAGTAGTAAAGGCCCTTGTGTTTTGTGGAACGCATCAGCCAGCAACACAATCCCTGACGAAATGTGGATGGCCTCATCCAGCACCACAGGCCCTGGTTTGGTGATGATTGCCACACAGGAAGAACTGTACCTGGTGTAAAGTGTATGGCCTCATCCAACAGTACAGGCCCTGGTGTGGTGAAGATGGCCTCACAGGAAGCACAGGCCATGGTGTAATGTGGATGGCCTCAGACAGAAGCACAGGCCCTTGTGTATTGTGGATCGTATCAGCCAGCAACACAAGCCCTGGTGAAATGTGGTTGCTATCAACAAGTACCACAGGCCCTGGTGTAATGTGGATGGCCTCAGCCAGCACAACAGGCCCTGGTGTGGTGATGATGGCCTGACAGGAAGCACTGTCCCTGGTGTAATGCGGATGGCCTCATCCAACAACACTGACCCTGGTGAAATGTGGTTGCTATCAACAAGTACCACAGGCCCTGGTGTAATGTGGATGGCCTCAGCCAGCACAACAGGCCCTGGTGTGGTGATGATGGCCTGACAGGAAGCACTGTCCCTGGTGTAATGCGGATGGCCTCATCCAACAACACTGACCCTGGTGAAATGTGGATGGTATTGGCCAGCACCACAGGCCGTTGTGTAATATGAATGGCCTCAGCCAACACCACTGGCCCTGGTGTAGTATGGATGGCATCAGCCAGCAAAACAAGCCCTGGTGAAATGTGGATGGTATTGGCCAGCACCACAGGCCCTGGTGTAAAGTAAATGGCATCAGCCAGTAGCACAGGCCCTTGTGTAATGTGGATGGTATCAGCCAGCACCACAGGCCCTGGTGTGGTGATTATGGCCTCACAGGAAGCACTGTCCTTGGTGTAATTTGGATGGCCTCATCCAACAACACTGGCCCTGGTGAAATGTGGATGGTATTGGCCAGGACCACAGGCCCTGGTGTAATGTGAATGTCCTCAGCCAACACCATTGGCCCTGGTGTAATGTGGATGGTATTGGCTAGCACCACAGGCCCTGGTGTAACGTGAATTGCCTCATCCAACAACACTGGCCCTGGTGTAACGTGAATGTCCTCAGCCATGACCACAGGCCCTGATGAAATGTAGTTGGCCTCAGACATGACCACAGGCCCTGGTGAAATGTAGTTGGCCTCAGACATGACCACAGGCCCTGGTGAAATATAAATGTCCTCAGCCAGTAGCACAGGCCCTGTTGTAATGTAGTTGGCCTCATCTAACAACTCTGTCGCTGGTGAAATATGGATGGTATTGGTCAGCACCACACACCCTGTTGAAATTTGCATGATATTGGTCAGCACCACAGGCCCATGTGTGATGCGGATGGCATCAACGAGCAGCAGAGGCCCTGATGTGGTGAAGATGGCCTCACAGGAGGCACTGTCCCTTGTGTAATGTGTATGGCCTCAGCCAACAACAAGTGGCCCTGGTGAAATGTGGATTATATTGGCCAGCACCACAGGCTCTGGTGTAATGTGAATATCCTCAGCCAGTAGTAAAGGCCCTTGTGTTTTGTGGAACGCATCAGCCAGCAACACAATCCCTGACGAAATGTGGATGGCCTCATCCAGCACCACAGGCCCTGGTTTGGTGATGATTGCCACACAGGAAGAACTGTACCTGGTGTAATGTGGATGGCCTCATCCAACAGTACAGGCCCTGGTGTGGTGAAGATGGCCTCACAGGAAGCACAGGCCATGGTGTAATGTGGATGGCCTCAGACAGCAGCCAGGCCCTGGTGAAATTTAGATGGCCTCAGGCGGCAACATGCGCTCTGGTGAAATGTAGTCTGCCTCAGCCAGTAGCACAGGCCCTGTTGTGGTGAAGATGGCCTTACAGGAAGCACTGTCCCTGATGTAAAGCGTATGGCCTCAGCCAACAACAGTGGCCCTGATTAAATGTGGATGGTATTGGCAAGCACAACAGGCCATGTTGTAATGTGAATGTCTTCAGCCAGTCGCACAGGCCCTTGTGTACTGTGGATTGCATCAGCCAGCAACACAAGCCCTGGAGAAATGTGGATGGTATCAACGTGTAGCAAAGGCCCTGGTGTAATGTCGATGGCCTCATTCAGCAACACCACAGGCCCTGGTGAAATGTGGTTGTTTTCGGCCAGCACCACAGGCCCTTGGGTAATTTGGATAGCTAGCAGCACAGGCCCTGGTCTGGTGAAGATGGCCTCACAGGAATCACTGGCCCTGGTGTATTTTCGATGGCATCAGCAAGCAGCACAGACCCTGGTCTAGTGAAGATGGCCAAACAGAAATCACAGGCCCTGGTGTATTGTGGATGGCATCAGCCATCAACACAGGCCCTCGTGAAATATAGGTGGCCTCAGCCAGTAACACAGTCGCTGGTGTAATGTTAATGTCCTCATCCAACCCCATGGCCCCGATGCAATGTGGATGGCCTCAGCCAGCAGCACAGGACCAGGTGTAATGTGGGTGGCATAATCTAACAACACTGGTGTAGCCCAGTGGCAAACAGATGGAATTAGAGACTGTTTATTGTAATTATTATTAATGGTGTTTTATTCTGTTCAGTTAAAAACACTCATGATTGGAGAGAGACTCTAAAGAAAAAAATCCAAATTATTTTGTATGGATCTGCATTATTTGTGTTATTCATTTATTTTTGTTTCTGAAACGTTATTTTTTGACCTGGATAGTAATGCAGTCCAACCAATGGGATTGTTTGTCCCGCCTTGTTTTTTCATGTTTGGTTGCGCTGCTAAGGCTGCTTAGACCACACGCGCCATAGCTGTACCTGTGGGGAAAACGTGGTAGCTGTTGAAACAGCGAAGCTGTTGGTGTCTGCTTGATTAGCCGCCAGATTTGGATAGCCGAAGCTAGTTTTATGAATACGAAGTGCTTTGCACTGGTGAGTAACGAAACTGTTATAGCCGCTGATTGGCATCCTGAAATGTTAATGTTGTTTGCTTCAAAAAAACAAACGCTAATGGTGACGGTACTATGCAAGTAGCTAGCGAGTGTGCTAGTAGCTAGCGAGTGTGCTAAACGCTCACGCCCGTTGTTAAGCGTTAGTTGAGAACTTATTAGCTGTTGTTAGGTTAAGGAAAAAACAGTATGTCTATCTGTTGTATTGAAATGTTTTATTGTGTTACTTTTTATTCATCACTGTTGTTACTTGACCGTGAGCAGAGTATATTGAGTTTGCTGCTTTTAATGAGCAGTGTGAATTGCTTTAATGATTGGTGATAGCTACATTGCCATGTAATGAAAACGTTTAGAATTTGATTTGTTGTACAACATTAGAAATTGAAACACATTTTGTTCATGATTTATACTTTAAACAGAAGTGTTAGTTAAGTGTGAACCATGTTCATTTGAAGTAATTCTGACCTCACTCTTAGGTCAGTTTTTTTGAGTTGGAGAAAGGAGCCGAGACTCCTCGGAGAACATTGGATTACAGACTTTGTGAAAATCCGCAGAAGAATAATAATTTTCCATTGCAATGGATGGCGAGCCACAGCCCATTTGGAATTGAATCTTGAAGTCTGGTTGCCTGAACTGTGGTAGGACAAAACAGTGCAAACCATACATCGATCGTGGACTGAACTCACACCAATAACTCACCAGATCACCAAACAGGCCTGATCTGGATCCTATTGACACTTTAAAAGACCCGGGTCTAACATTCTTTTCTTTTTTATTTTGGGTATCTGTGCGCGCACACACAATTTTGGTTGTTATTGTAAAGGCAATACAGTGCACAAATTTCAAATACAGTTGAACTATTGCTTCATCATTTGCAGTTGTGTTTTCATTGTGGTTACCCATCCTCTGGGCTCGTGTCGTTCCTGAAATCTTCTGATTTGCCCATTGTTTATGTTGTGGCCATTTTTGTTGAATGTTTATAAAATGCAATTTGTATTCATTTTTGTTTTTTCTTTAAAGGTGTAAGAATATTCTGACCTGGTTTTGTTCTGTAAATTTGTAATTAATTTTATTGGAGAAGCTTTTGGAAAGTGATTGGTTTATTAGCTTATGGACCCTCCCATTAATCAAGAGATTAAGAGCACCCTGGATGGGTGTGGTAAAGAGGTTTTTCGTTTGCCAAATGTCAGATGGGAAGACGGGAGGGTTAGAAAATGATTTTTTGACCACTTTTGAAGTTGTTAAAGCAAATTAAGTTAACTTTCATTTAATTTTAAGTTTTAAGAAGTTATTTGGTTGATTTTTGTTTATAATTTTGCACGAAATAAACCACATATGATTTTTAAACAATGGAGTCAGAAGTGCGTTCTAAAACAAACCTCCCGTTGCCACCCACGGCCTTTTCTTGGCCTTTTTTGGTGTTTGGAAAGTAAAAGGCCGCGACATTTAAGTCAAAAAATCATTTTGACTGGCTTGGATGTCAACTTGGAAGATGGAAAAGCTTGCAAGATTGGACTTGGAAGATTGGATCTTCGCAGAATGGACTGAAAAAATGACGCAAAGTTCGTGAGTAAATGCGAAACTTTGTTTGGATCAACCGAGATGCTGAGCTGCAACTTGAAACATTTGTATTAAACAATTATCTTTTGGACCTTGTGAAACGAATTTTCTGGTTAAAATGGAGGAACAAGAAAGAGAGCTTTTTAATTTACCGTATTTTCACGACCATAAGGCACACTTAAAAGTCTTAGATTTTCTTCAAAAAGTACGGCGCGCCCTATAGCGCAGTGCGCCCTATGTGTTGTAAGGAGGACGTAGTAGAGAACACCATGAGAACGCTAAAGGGTGAAGGGTGGGCGCAACCCTGAAAATGGCAAAGAGACACGCTTATGAAGCACAGTTTAAACTGAAGGCCATCAGCTACGCGGAGGAACATGGAAATCGAGCAGCGGCGAGAGAATTTAAGATTAACGAATTGATGGTTCGCAAATGGAGGAAGCTAGAAAACAAGCTCCGGCAGGTCAAGAAAACGCAGCTGAGTTTCCGCGGACATAAGGCGAGGTGGCCCGAGTTGGAGGAAAGACTCGAGCGGTGGATCATCGAGCAAAGAACGAGCGGGAGAAGCGTTTCGACGGTCACCATTCGGCTAAAAGCAGTTTCACTTTCACTTTTTATGAAACGGTGCCATTTTTCCATCCGGACCAGGACTACAGCAACTTCCAGCGGATTATAAGGAAAAGCTGGCCATCTTCCGCTCCTACTGCAGCAAACACATCGGCGACAAAAACATCCAGCCCAGCCACATCACAAACATGGACGAGGTCCCGCTCACTTTTGACATCCCGGTGAGTCACACTGTGGAGAAGAAGGGGACCAGCACGCTAGCGATACGCACAACGGGGTATGAAAAGTCTTCTTTTACTGTTGTGCTTGGCTGCCATGCTAATGGACAGAAACTGCCGCCTATGGTGATTTTTAAGAGAAAGACTTTGCCTAAAGAGAAGTTTCCAGCAGGAATCATCATTAAGGCAAATGAAAAGGGCTGGATAGATGAGGAAATGATGAAAGTTTGGCTGAGGGAGGTGTATGTAAGGAGACCAGGTGGTTTTTTTTCCACGCATCACCATCGCTCTTAATCTGTGACTCTATGCGTGCCCATCTCGCAGCCGATGTGAAAAAACTAGTGAAACAAATGAACTGTGAGCTTGCTGTCATTCCGGGAGGCCTGACAAAGGAACTCCAACCGCTGGACATCGGTGTGAACCGCCCGTTCAAAGTAAGGCTGCGAGCGGCCTGGGAGCGATGGATGACCGATGGAGACCACAGTTTCACCAAGAGTGGAAGGCAGCGCCGGGCGAGTTACGCCACAATTTGCCAATGGATTGTAGATGCTTGGGCTAACATGTCTGCTGGCACTGTTGTTCGAGCTTTCGCAAAAGCCGGCATCATTTCCGAGGAGCCGCACGGCACGGAAAGTGACTCTGACAGTGAAGAAAGTGAACTTGGCATGTTTGATGGAGATTTAGCGCAGCTGTTCAATTCAGACACAGAGGATGAGGACTTCGATGGGTTTGATTGATGATAAAAATGTGAGTACCAAACTTTGTTTTGCTCCTGCTTTATTTTTAAATATGCACACTTTTTTTTTTTTTTTTTTTTGATTTCCATTGTTTATTCAGAAGGCACATTTACAGGAGACACATTTCCAAACAACCAAAAACGCAAATAGACCTACTCAATGTTGTACATTGCAGTACCATGAATTCAGATAAAGCAAAAACAACAACAACAACACAATAATACTGCAATAGAAAAAACACTATACTGTAAACACAAAAAACCATGACAATTGTGCATACGTGGGCTCATGGATCCCGCCGTCTGTTGGGGTCTGGCCACAGGACCTCATCAACATCGCAAGCAATGTCCTCTCCCGCTAGGCACCGGGGAAAATATCCTCCTGCATGTCGAAACCATCCATGGATTGCTGTCACCTGAATGTCGCCGCAGGCCTGTTCCTGTCATGGTCCTGGGTCGGTGACCCAGCGCTTTTAGTTATCATTTTCTAGTTTATGATGATGATTATTATTGTTTGAGTTCTGTGTGTTATATTTGGTCTGCCTTTGAGTCTGTCTCTGTCTATGGTGTCACCCCATCTGTTTGTGAATCTGTCTGTTTAGTTCAATGTCTTGTCTGGTTCCATGTGTCTGAGTTTCCTGTTTTATTGTGAAGGTTTGTGTCATATGTGAGTGTGCTCAGTTTACGTTTCCCCTGTCTCGTCAGCTGCGATTTCTCCCAGGTGTGTTCCCCTCCTGTCTCTCATCCCTTGATTACTGCCGTCTGTGTATTTAAGCCCTGTGTTTCTCTGTGTCAGTGTCGCGTCGTACCCTCAACTAGCTGTGTGTTCTGCTTCTATGTTCCTAGTGTTTGGTCTCCTGCTCCAGTTTAGTGTTTCTTTCCAGTGTTTCAGTCCTTGGTTCCTCTGTTCTGACTTTTGGTTTTCTTTTGGTGAGTTTAGTTTGTACGAGGTTTTTTCCCAGCAATAAAGCTGCGCCTTAAGTTTCACTTCCGTGTCTGAGTTCTGCATTTTGGGTCCACCACTCCTGCTTGCCTGCCACACAGCGATTCATGACAGAACGACGCGACCAGTATGGATCCAGCAGACTCACTGAGGAAGCGCAGCTCAGCCTTTGACGGGACCCGGCTAGCGCTTGGAGGGCCTCCGTGCTGCCGTTCCTCACTAGCTGCTTACCCTTCGGTCCACTCACCTGCTTCTTCCCCCCGGATGCCCCGGTCTCACAGAAAACGCTCCCGCCGGTCCCGGGAGGATTACTATGAGACCGCGAGCAACCAGCTTACACCAGCTCAAGCTTTCTACAAGATGTTAGGGATCATTATAGTGCCACCCGACTCACCCAGCGTTTCCACTTCACAGCAGGAGCAGCCACAGCCGAGTCATTCCTTGTCACATTCTGCCAGTGCTGCTTCCTCTTCTACTTGGAAGCGGCGAACGTGCCGCCAGCACTCACAGCTCCGGCAGGAGCCTGGGACTCTTCTCGACCAACCGCCTAGGGTGAGTGACAAAGTCCCCCTACATTCGCCTTCTGTGTTGAGGGATAAACGTACCGTTTCCCCCAAGGCCGCTAACGTCAGCTTCATGAACTCTAGATCTTCTGTTCCTCCTGTTCCAGAAAATGACAGTATTCATTTTGAGAGCGATCGTTTCCACTTTGGTTCAAAAGACTGTGCTTCTGATGCTCCTTCGGACCCAGGAGTTAAGACTGTTTCATCTGGAACTGTTTATTCTGGGGCTATGTTAGCTCAGTTAGCCGCCCGGCCCGAAGCTCTGTTAGCCGCCCGGCCCGAAGCTCAGTCGCCACCTCCACCACATTCAGCCTCGCTTCCCATAGCACAGTCACATCCACAGCCTGACTTACTAAAAACCTTATTTCAATCCTTAGCCCAGTCAATAGCTCAGTTGGTAGAGGAATCATCAGCCTTATCGTCAGCTCGGTTTCCAACTTCACAACCATCATTTTCCCCTACACCTCCGGTACAGCAAGCTATGTCTATCCAACCCTTACAGAACTGTTCCACAACCTTGAATCCTAATCAGAGAGACAAACCAAACAATATTGTTATCAGTCCTCAAAAGCTGGCCAGTTCTGAGACTGAGATTCACTCCAGGGCCTCCCCAGAGGCTGGGTTTCAGCCCCCAGCAGACTCTGGACCCCTGGCAGTTAAGAAGCCAGCTGAGGACCGCACCCGGCCGTTGCTGCCTGAGCAGACTCAATGCTCTGTGCAGCTGCAGTCTGCCATGTGTTTGCCAGAGGCCCGTGTGCCTGGTTCTGTTCTGTCCCTGCCAGAGGCCCGTGTGCCTTCTGGTTCCGATCTGTGCCTGCCAGAGGCCCGTGTGCCTGCTGGTTCCGATCTGTGCCTGCCAGAGGTCCCCGCGCCTGCTGGTTCCGATCTGTGCCTGCCAGAGGTCCCCGCGCCTGCTGGTTCCGATCTGTGCCTGCCAGAGGTCCCCGCGCCTGCTGGTTCCGATCTGTGCCTGCCAGAGGCCCGTGTGTCTGCTGGTTCTGTTGCGTTCCTGCCAGAGGCCCGTGTGCCTGCTGGTTCTGTTGCGTTCCTGCCAGAGGTCTCCGCACCTGCTGGTTCTGTTCTGTGTGTGCCAGGGGCTCCAGTGCCCACTGGTTCTGAGACTGTTTTTGCTGGGGGGCCCGAGGAGCCCGTCCAGCCTCCTGCCTCGTCAGCTGGGGGGCCCGAGGAGCCCGTCCAGCCTCCTTCCTCGTCAGCTGGGGGGCCCGAGGAGCCCGTCCAGCCACCAGCTGCTCCACCAGCAGCCTCATCCACGCTTGCAGCAGCAGTTTCATCCATGCCGCCACCTGCTGCAGCGCCTCCGTCTGCATCCTCCACGCCGTTGCCTGGCCCGGCCTCTGCTGCATCCTCCACGCCGTCGCCTGGTCCGGATTCAGCATCCTCAGCGTCGCCTGGTCCAGCGCATGCTTCGGCTTCATCCGCTTCACCTTGTCCAGCCACTGCTTCATCCTCGCCTGGTCCGGCCTCCGTGTCTTCAGCCTCGTCTGGTCCAGCCTCTGCATCCCCATCGCCGCCTGGTCCAGCCTCTGCATCCCCATCGCCGCCTGGTCCAGCCTCTGCATCCCCATCGCCGCCTGGTCCAGCTTCAGCTTGCGCCTCGTCTGGTCCGGCCTCAGCTTGCGCCTCGCCTGGGGCTGCAGGGGCCACGCAGCCTTCAGGTCCCCTACTACCACCTCCACATCGTCGGTCATCTGCCAGGCCGCTTGTTGGGCATCTCCGCCACCGTGGCCGCCCTCCTGAACGCCGCCACTGCCTTCCGCGTGGCTGGCCTCCGGACTTGTTTCCACGCCGCCGTTGCCGTCCGCACGGTCGGCCCCCAGAACTGTTTCCACGCCACTGCGTGGCCGGCATCCGGACCTGCCCCGTTGCCATTCGCATGGTCGGCCTCCTGAACTTGACCATCTGGGCCTTTTTGGACTCTGTCCCTCCGTCCTGGGCCCCCTCCGCCCGCCCTGGTCGGGTTGTTTTCTGTTTTGTTTTGGTCCGTTTTTTCGTTTCTGCTGGGCTGTCTGGTGCCAGCCCTTGAGGGGGGGGTACTGTCATGGTCCTGGGTCGGTGACCCAGCGCTTTTAGTTATCATTTTCTAGTTTATGATGATGATTATTATTGTTTGAGTTCTGTGTGTTATATTTGGTCTGCCTTTGAGTCTGTCTCTGTCTATGGTGTCACCCCATCTGTTTGTGAATCTGTCTGTTTAGTTCAATGTCTTGTCTGGTTCCATGTGTCTGAGTTTCCTGTTTTATTGTGAAGGTTTGTGTCATATGTGAGTGTGCTCAGTTTACGTTTCCCCTGTCTCGTCAGCTGCGATTTCTCCCAGGTGTGTTCCCCTCCTGTCTCTCATCCCTTGATTACTGCCGTCTGTGTATTTAAGCCCTGTGTTTCTCTGTGTCAGTGTCGCGTCGTACCCTCAACTAGCTGTGTGTTCTGCTTCTATGTTCCTAGTGTTTGGTCTCCTGCTCCAGTTTAGTGTTTCTTTCCAGTGTTTCAGTCCTTGGTTCCTCTGTTCTGACTTTTGGTTTTCTTTTGGTGAGTTTAGTTTGTACGAGGTTTTTTCCCAGCAATAAAGCTGCGCCTTAAGTTTCACTTCCGTGTCTGAGTTCTGCATTTTGGGTCCACCACTCCTGCTTGCCTGCCACACAGCGATTCATGACAGTTCCATTGCCTGCAGAAGAGGCATGCGGGCATGTGGTTGGCGGTCATATACTCGCCATCTCCAAGCCGAAAAAAATTCCTCTATAGGGTTTAAAAATGGTGAGTAAGGGGGCAAGTATACCACTTCAAATTGATTGTGGTTGGAGAACCAGGCCTGGACCAGAGCAGCCCGATGGAAACTGACATTATCCCATATCACCACAAATCTGGGCTGATCTGGTCTGTTCTGTACAACTATATCATGGAGAGCATCTAGAAATGTGAGTATGTGTTGGCTATTGTATGGACCTAGTATTGCATGATGGTGCAGAAGCCCTCGAAGGCATATGGCGGCACATAATGTGATATTTCCCCCGCGCTGCCCTGGGACGTGCACAATTGCCCTTTGGCCAATTACATTACGACCCCGTCGTCTTGTTTTGCTCAGGTTGAATCCAGCTTCATCAATGAAAATGTATTCATGAGGCTGTGCAGCTCCATCCATGGCCAAGATTCTCCGTACATATTCAGCTCGAAGTCCTTTGACCCTGTCACTGGTCCTCTCGAATGGGACTCTGTAGAGCTGCTTCATGGTGATGCTGTGTTTACCCAAGATGCGTCTGATGGTGGTGATGCTCACATGGTCTATGTTGCTGAACACTCGCCTGTCTGCAAGTATTTTCCGTCGTAGCTGGTGGAGACGGATGGCATTGTCTGCCCTCACTAGGTCCACAATGGCAAGTTCCTGCTGTTGTGTGAACAGGCGTTGGCGTCCTCCCCCAGAAGGTCTTCGAGTCATTCACTCAGTCACACAGTCGGTGACCCCATGGCAACCTCTGGTATCCAGGGAAAAAGGTGTTGCCTGAGCAGCTGGGAGGTGGTTGTTGGAGGCTGCTGGTCTCTAGCAGATTACCTCAGTGACCACACTGCTGTGGGGCTGGCTGCCAACTCGAAATGCTGAATGCTGAGCCACCACAGCTAACAGCTGGATCTCACTCAACTCCAGCTGCTTCCAACTTCTCTCGGTGTTCCCGCGAGGACTGGGCTGCTTCCTGTGGCTGTCACAGCATCTGAGTCTCCTGCGTGGCTTCTCCACGACAGCCGCCTATTAAAATTCGTTACCATCCATTATCTCAGCATCTCTGCTGTGCAGTATGTTTCTGCTCTGCTGTGGGCAGGATGCTCTTATTACCTTGACTAAGGCAGTATAAACTCAACATACTGCTTATTTAACATTTTGCATGAAGACACACACTTTCTAAAAGGACGACTTCCAAGATTCCCAATTCTTCCTAATTCCTCCTGAATACACGCTTGTTATTTGTGACAGGTGGTTGCCAGATGAGCACCGGCGGGTGTAACTGAGGTCTTAACAAGTCACATTTTAACACTTTCTCATCATTAACCACAACCGATTAGGAATTAACTGGACACACATGCCTTTGCATTTGGGGGGAAGCCTGGCTACCTGGAGAGAAACCACACAGACCCACGGAGATCACGCAATCTCCCCAGACTTCGTTATACAGACCCAGCTGATGTGATTGCCTCAGAGAACATTATTAGATTTCATGCTGCTGATCAATAAATATGCACACTTGTATGCTTGTGTGTTGTTGATGATGACGATTACTGGTAATAAAAATGTGAGTAAGGTACCGAACTCAGGTTTGCTCCCGCTTTATTTTTAAATACGCATACGGTACTTGTATGCGCCCTATAATCCAGTGCGCCTTATGTGTGTGTTAAATACAGTAATGGCACACATAACTGAGACTGCGCCTTTTAGTACAGTGCATCTTATGGTCGTGAAAATACGGTAATTAAAAAACGCAGAGCGAAGCTTGGCGTTCTGACAAGAAAACGAAATGACATTAATGCTCTCATTGATGCTGGAGAATCAAAAGCCTCCATAGATGAACACATGAGAACATTTAATGATTATTTGGGAGAGTTTATGGACTTACAGACTTCAGTTCAAAAATTGCTGAACGATGATGAAAAAGAAACAGATCACAGCGATTGGTATGAACCTAAGCTGATCAGTTTTAAAGACTTTCTGCATGAAATCGACACTTGGATAAATGCAGACCCTGATCCACAAAATGATGAAGTTGTAGCCTCTAATGTTGAATCAAAGGTAGCATCTCATGACAGTGACATTGCGCCGCATGATAGTGTCTCACAAGTAGCGCAAGAAGCGAGCGACATGATTTCTGAACGAGCTGCTAAACCTGGCAGCAAGGGCTCTAGTAAAGCGCCCAGTAATGTTACTGCAGCCTTAAGTTTAAGGAGTAAAAGCTCGCGTGCGGCTTCAATTGCGCTGATGGAAGCGGAAGTGGAAAGATCCGCTTTAAAAGCGGAGGTGGACGCACTGCAAGAAAAACATGCGCTCGAACTGGAAGAAGTTCAATTAAAAGCAAGAAAAGAAGCATTGGCTCTAAGAACTAAGTTGATTAAGGCTGATGCAAAAAGGCAAATTCTCACCTCTGCTCAGGATCGGCAGAGCCTTGCATCCAGGGCTGAGGTTGAATCAGAAGGCGGGATTACAGCGCCTTCTGGAACATCTACTGAGTTCATACCTGCTGCTACAGCTCGAAAGGCTCCAAGAACAAAGAAAGCCCCTTTAGTTCATTCTCCTTTGCCAATGCCCCTAGAGACACATGCACCTGCTAAGGTCAAACCAGAAGGGGAAAGCCCAAGGCCAATCTCTTCACAGGTTGATGTTCACAGCAGTGCCCTAATAGAGATTATGACAAAGCAAAATGAAATTACTCAGATGCTTGTAAACCAACAGAGGTTGTCACTGCTTCCAGCTATAGACATTCCTGTTTTTGGTGGTGATCCTTTGCGTTTTAGATCCTTTCTTAAGGCTTTTGAACAAGGAATAGAGACTAAAACTGATAATATGCAGGATAGGCTTTATTATTTAGAACAGTTTACTACAGGACAGCCCAGAATTTTAGTGAGAAGTTGTATGCACGTGAGTCCACAGACAGCTTATGTTGAGGCAAAAAGGCAGCTTGAGTGGAACTTTGGTAACAGAGCAAAGATAACGTCTGCATTTATAGACAAGGCTCTTAACTGGTCAGTTTTAAAGTCTGATGATGCTTCAGCATTACGTGCTTACACATTCTTTCTAAGAAGCTGCTTCAACACAATGGATGAAGCTGGGTTTCTTGATGAGCTGGAAAATTCAACCAATATGAGGATTCTTGTTTCAAAGTTGCCTTTTAGACTTCGTGATAAATGGCGACTAATAATTGTTGATATAACAGAAAAGTGCGATCGCAGAGCAGGGTTTAAAGATCTTCTTGATTTTCTTGAAAAGCAAACAAGAGCTGCATTAGATGTTTTTGGAGAGAGTCAAAACACAAAAGAAAAGATGGCTTCAAAACCATCAAAGACACCGCTTAAAACTAAAAGCAGTAGCTTTGCTACTTCTGTTGCTGTAGTTTCAGAACAGAACAATGACAAACCGGAATGGATTCAGATAAACCATGAAGATAAAGGGTTAGATCAAACTCGGTGCTTGTTTTGTGACCAAACTCATTTTTTGGACGTATGTGACTCATTCAAACTAAAAGCCAACAAAGAAAAGGTGACATTCCTTAAGAGTAAAGGTTTATGCTTTGGTTGCTTACAGAGAGGCCACATGAGTAAAGCTTGTCCACATCGTTTGACGTGCCACACCTGTAACAAAAATCACCCTACTGTTCTTCACATAGACTCAAAAGAACGGCAGTGGCAAGCAGCTAAAGCTGAATGTAAAGAATCATCAGTCTCAAATGCTCTTGTTTCTTTGAACTTTGGTAGCCATACTGGGGCCGGGTCTAATGAATGTGCCTTGTCAGTTGTTCCAGTAAAAGTGAAGTTGGAAAATGGGACGAAGGTTGTGGAGACGTACGCCTTTCTTGATCCCGGCAGCTCTGCAACTTTTTGCACTGAGGCATTGATGATGCAGTTAAATGCATCTGGAAAGAAAGTGGAAATCATGTTAAAGACTATGGGTCAGGAAAGGCCAGTAAGTAGCTATAAACTTTTTGGTATGGAAGTAGCTGCTTTGAAACAGAATGAGTATTTGAGGTTGCCTGTTGTGTACACCCAAAAGTTTATTCCTGTCACTAAAGAAAATATCCCTAAAGAAGAAAACTTAAGAAAATGGCCTTACTTAAAGGATGTTGAGTTGACACCGATAAATGCTGGCATTGGGCTGCTTATTGGTGTAAATTCTCCCAAAGCGCTGGAACCTTGGAGAATCATTAACAGTGAGGGTAATGGACCCTATGCTGTGCTAACTTGTCTTGGTTGGGTTGTCAATGGGCCGCTCAATCAGGGTAGTGAAAAGGATGAGCATGATGCTAGTTTTGTCCAGGTAAACCACATTTCTATAAGTAGTTTAGAGGAAATGCTGGTTAAGCAGTATAATCAAGATTTTGTGGAGAACCAGTGTAATGAGCGTGCAGAAATGTCTGTAGAAGATAAACAGTTCATGAACATAATGTCAGAGTCAGCTGTACTTAAGGATGGCCATTATTACTTGAAATTACCCTTTCGTAAACCTGAAGTAAGAATGCCAAACAACAAGCAGGTGGCTCAGCAGAGGGCGCAATATCTACTAAGACGGTTTCAGAAGGATCAGTTATTCTTTGAAGAATACAAAGAATTCATGCACAATGTTAGTATGGAGGGACATTCAGAAATCATACCACAAGAACAGTTGAAGAATGAGGAAGGAAAGGTGTGGTATATACCTCATCATGGGGTCTACCACCCCCGCAAGAAAACACTGCGCGTTGTGTATGATTGTGCTTCAACATTTTCTGGAACATCACTGAACAAAGAGCTATTACAAGGCCCAGATCTGACTAGCACTTTATTAGGTGTGCTGATTCGCTTTCGGCAGGGTCCAATAGCGCTTATGACAGACATTAAAGGGATGTTTCATCAGGTCAGAGTAGCTGAGGAACACGTAAACTTTTTACGTTTTCTCTGGTGACATCACAAAACAGCTGGTGGAACATAGAATGCTAGTCCACATTTTTGGTGCAGTATCCTCCCCCAGCTGTGCCACCTATGCACTACTAAAGACTGCTGATGACAACCAACATCTGTACCCAGAGGAGGTTATACATACAATCAGGCATAGTTTTTATGTAGATGACTGTCTTAAATCTACTCAGTCTGTTGAGCAGGCCATCTCACTTTATCAGCAGTTTACTGAAGTGTGTGCCAAGGGGGAATTTAAGCTCAATAAGTGGGTATGTAGTGATCGCTCTGTCCTCTGTCAGATCCCGGAGGAAAATAGAGCCACAGGTGTAAAGATGCTGGACCTTAGTCGGGATCAGCTACCCACAGAAAGAGCTCTCGGTGTGCAATGGGATATTGAACGTGATGTTTTCACATTCAGTATTGTGAACAAGAACAAACCACTTACAAGACGTGGTATTCTGTCCAATGTCAGCTCCATTTACGACCCTTTGGGTTTCTTAGCTCCAGTCATTCTGCCTGCAAAACAAATTCTGCAACATCTATGTAAACTGAGGTTTGGCTGGGATGAGACAATACCAGCAGAAATGGCACAAACTTGGCAAAAATGGGTTGAGGATTTAGTTCTTCTTAACAAGTTTAGTATTAGTAGATGTGTCACACCCAAAGGATTTGGGGAGATAAAAAGTGCTCAGCTGCATCACTTTTGTGATGCCAGTGAAACTGGGTATGGTGCTGTATCATATCTTAGGCTATCTAATAGCAAGCAGGAAGTGTGTGTTTCCTTTATTATTGGTAAAGCAAGGGTGGCGCCATTAAAACAAGTCACCATCCCACGTCTTGAGCTGGCTGCTGCAGTTTTAGCTGTGCACTTGGACAAAATGCTATCAGTTGAACTCAATCTTAATCTGAGTGAGTCGGTCTTTTGGTCTGACAGCACAACTGTGCTACAGTACATTGCAAACACAACCACACGGTTCAAAACGTATGTCGCTAATAGAGTTTCCACCATTCATGCTTTGACAAAAGTTGAGCAGTGGAGGTACATCAGTTCAAAGCTGAATCCAGCTGATGCAGCCTCTCGAGGAATGACAGTTGGCTGTTTCCTGAAATTTTCCACCTGGATCAATGGTCCAGAATTTCTCAGTAAACCTGTTGTTCACTGGCCTGTAGGCATGAATTGTGTATCTGTCCATTTGGAAGCTGACCCAGAAGTAAAAGTGTTGTGTGCAGCTGTGCTGAAAGAAGATGTGTGTCCCACTACTAAGCTGCTGTTGTACTTCTCCAGCTGGACAAAATTAAAAAGGTGTGTGGCATGGATCCTGAAAGTAAAAGAAAGACTTAAACTGCAAACAAGGAAAAGACAGAAGTTGCTGGGCACGCACTGTGGAAGTCAAATATGTGTTAAGCAAGAGGATAAATGGAACACTCTGCTCAAAACTGAGGATTTGTCCAAGGCTGAGGAAGCTATAGTGAGCTTTGTGCAGAGAAAACATTTTGCTGATGAAATGACTGCCCTAAACTCTGGCACTGTAAGGAAGTCAAGTCATCTGTATAAGCTTGATCCTGTAGTTGCTAATGGTGTCTTGAGAGTGCGTGGAAGACTGAGCAAAGCAGATTTTCCTGAGGAAACAAAACATCCTGCAATTTTGCCAAAAGAAAGCCATGTTTCAAAGCTTATTCTTCAGCATATTCACGAAAAGATTGGTCACAGAGGAAGAAATCACATGCTTTCAACACTTCGCCGTCAGTACTGGATTCCTCATGCTAATTCAGCAGCTAGAAAAATAATCAGAGATTGCATAGTGTGTCAAAGACAACGGCAAAAGCCAGGTGAGCAGAAAATGTCTGATCTTCCTATTGACAGAATCTGTCATGGCTGGCGGAGGGAGCCGTGTGGTGTGGAGGAAAAGGAGGACCCAAGATGCAGCAAACTGATGATACGAGTGATGTTTTATTTACAAAGGTGGTGGTGACAAAAACAGGCAACGAGGTATGAGTACTTTACAAACGGAAACCTAAACTGGGAGAAACTAAATAGCAAACCTGAGACCGTACAAAGGGGGTGCGGGGCAGAGGGACGCAGAGACAGGACACCATGGACCGCAGATGAATGCAGAGATACGCAGAAATACACGGATGAGTGCAGACGAGCCGACGAGGAGCACAGGCAGACACCAACTATAAATACACACACCAGGTAATGAGGTAATCACACACAGGAGGGAAGAACAGCTGAACCTAATACACATGAGGACCGGAGGATACAAGCTGAACACAATGACAACAGACACAGACCTTCAAAATAGAATAGGAAATCCAGAACATGAGCCTTCAAAGTAAAGCAGGAACACACAGACTGATTTACAACACAACACGGGGACATGAACAGAGCACCAAGGACAGACACAGGTAGGGCTGAATACACACACCAAACTACAGGTTCAACCCTAAACCAATACAAAATCAGAATAAACACAAAGCACAAAAATGAACTTCAAGGAAACACAAAACGCTGGGCCAAAATGACCCAGGACCATGACAGAATCTCAGCTGATCTTCCACCATTTACTTATGTTGATGTTGATTATTTTGGACCAATAGAAGTAAAGAGAGGCAGGAGTCTTGTTAAGAGATATGGAGTTCTCTTCACATGCCTAACCTGTCGTGCAGTCCACCTTGAGGTGGCACATTCTCTTGATACAGGCTCCTGCATTAATGCCATCAGGAGATTCATCTGCCGCAGAGGACAGGTCAAAGAAATTCGGTCAGACAATGGAACCAACTTTGTCAGCTCAAATCGTGAGTTAAAACAAGCTATGTTGGAGCTAAACCAAAGTAAAATCCAAAAAGGTTTAGCACAGGATGGCATAAAGTGGACCTTTAACCCACCCTATGGGGCCCATCATGGTGGAGTATGGGAGCGATTCGTGCAAGAAATAAAGAGAATATTATACTCTATCACAACCCAGCAAGTACTAGATGATGAAACCTTGCATACAGTTTTTTGTGAAGTGGAGGCTATACTGAATGACCGCCCAATCACACCTTCTTCTGACGATCCCAATGATGTAGAAGCTCTTACTCCAAATCACTTGCTCCAGTTAAAAGGCAAACCTGTGCTGCCACCAGGTTTATTTAAAAAAGAGGATCTGTATCTGCGAAGACGATGGAAACAAGCCCAGTATATTGTGGATCTATTCTGGAAAAGGTGGGTGAAAGAATACCTTCCTATGTTGCAGGAACGACAGAAATGGAACAAGATTCGTAGGAACTTTTGCATTGGTGATGTTGTGCTTGTTGTTGATGGAGCTGCACCAAGAAATTCTTGGCCCATTGGCCGCATCACTGAAACCATGGCCGATGCACACGGAGTAGTTCGCCGTGTTAGAGTTAAGACACGAACAAATGAGCTGGAGAGGCCAATCAACAAAATATGTCTCCTGGTGGAGGCCATCTAGAGGAAACAATGAATGTTTACCTCCAACTGAGCCAAGTTCTGGAACCTCTGGCTCTACATTTACACTGACACTCACTTTGCTCTACACTCCATTATGCAACATACACCTTTTTTGAATACACACAAAGCAAACACATGAACAGCAGAGACTTGAAATCATAGAACATTGACCTTTCCTTTTGTTGGTTTTTAAGAAGACTTATACGGATGGACTACTGAAGAAAATTATTGGTATTGCATTTTGTGATGGCCACTTAGACAGATATAATTCATGTTACACAGGAATTAGGGGCCGGAATGTTGTGGCCATTTTTGTTGAATGTTTATAAAATGCAATTTGTATTCATTTTTGTTTTTTCTTTAAAGGTGTAAGAATATTCTGACCTGGTTTTGTTATGTAAATTTGTAATTAATTTTATTGGAGAAGCTTTTGGAAAGTGATTGATTTATTAGCTTATGGACCGTCCCATTAATCAAGAGATTAAGAGCACCCTGGATGGGTGTGGTAAAGAGGTTTTTCGTTGGCCAAATGTCAGATGGGAAGACGGGAGGGTTAGAAAATGATTTTTTGACCACTTTTGAAGTTGTTAAAGCAAAAGTGGGGAAAACGTGGTAGCTGTTGAAACAGCGAAGCTGTTGGTGTCTGCTTGATTAGCCGCCAGATTTGGATAGCCGAAGCTAGTTTTATGAATACGAAGTGCTTTGCACTGGTGAGTAACGAAACTGTTATAGCCGCTGATTGGCATCCTGAAATGTTAATGTTGTTTGCTTCAAAAAAACAAACGCTAATGGTGACGGTACTATGCAAGTAGCTAGCGAGTGTGCTAGTAGCTAGCGAGTGTGCTAAACGCTCACGCCCGTTGTTAAGCGTTAGTTGAGAACTTATTAGCTGTTGTTAGGTTAAGGAAAAAACAGTATGTCTATCTGTTGTATTGAAATGTTTTATTGTGTTACTTTTTATTCATCACTGTTGTTACTTGACCGTGAGCAGAGTATATTGAGTTTGCTGCTTTTAATGAGCAGTGTGAATTGCTTTAATGATTGGTGATAGCTACATTGCCATGTAATGAAAACGTTTAGAATTTGATTTGTTGTACAACATTAGAAATTGAAACACATTTTGTTCATGATTTATACTTTAAACAGAAGTGTTAGTTAAGTGTGAACCATGTTCATTTGAAGTAATTCTGACCTCACTCTTAGGTCAGTTTTTTTGAGTTGGAGAAAGGAGCCGAGACTCCTCGGAGAACATTGGATTACAGACTTTGTGAAAATCCGCAGAAGAATAATAATTTTCCATTGCAATGGATGGCGAGCCACAGCCCATTTGGAATTGAATCTTGAAGTCTGGTTGCCTGAACTGTGGTAGGACAAAACAGTGCAAACCATACATCGATCGTGGACTGAACTCACACCAATAACTCACCAGATCACCAAACAGGCCTGATCTGGATCCTATTGACACTTTAAAAGACCCGGGTCTAACATTCTTTTCTTTTTTATTTTGGGTATCTGTGCGCGCACACACAATTTTGGTTGTTATTGTAAAGGCAATACAGTGCACAAATTTCAAATACAGTTGAACTATTGCTTCATCATTTGCAGTTGTGTTTTCATTGTGGTTACCCATCCTCTGGGCTCGTGTCGTTCCTGAAATCTTCTGATTTGCCCATTGTTTATGTTGTGGCCATTTTTGTTGAATGTTTATAAAATGCAATTTGTATTCATTTTTGTTTTTTCTTTAAAGGTGTAAGAATATTCTGACCTGGTTTTGTTCTGTAAATTTGTAATTAATTTTATTGGAGAAGCTTTTGGAAAGTGATTGGTTTATTAGCTTATGGACCCTCCCATTAATCAAGAGATTAAGAGCACCCTGGATGGGTGTGGTAAAGAGGTTTTTCGTTTGCCAAATGTCAGATGGGAAGACGGGAGGGTTAGAAAATGATTTTTTGACCACTTTTGAAGTTGTTAAAGCAAATTAAGTTAACTTTCATTTAATTTTAAGTTTTAAGAAGTTATTTGGTTGATTTTTGTTTATAATTTTGCACGAAATAAACCACATATGATTTTTAAACAATGGAGTCAGAAGTGCGTTCTAAAACAAACCTCCCGTTGCCACCCACGGCCTTTTCTTGGACTTTTTTGGTGTTTGGAAAGTAAAAGGCCGCGACAGTTTATATATTTTGTTACATACTGGTTACACTGGCCCTTGTGAAATATGGATGGTATTGGTAAGCACCACACACCCTGGTGTAATGTGGATGGCCTTAGCTTACACCACTGGCCCTGGTGTAATGTGCATGATATCAGCCAGCATCACAGGCCCTAATGTGGATGGCATCAACGAGCATCAAAGGCCCTGGTGGGGTAAAGATGGCCTCAACGGAAGCACAGTCTCTGGTGTAATGTGGATGGCCTAAGCCAACAACAGTGGCCCTGGTGAAATGTGGATGGTATTGGCCAGCACCAGAGGCCTTGGTGTAATTTGAATTGCTTCAGCCAGCAGCAGAGGCCCTCGTGTGGTGAAGATGGCCTCACAAGAAGCACTGTCCCTGGTGTAATGTGGATGGCCTCAGCAAACAACACTGGCCTTGGTGAAATGTCGATGGTATTTGCCAGCACCAAAGGCCCTACTGTAATGTAGATGGCATCAGCCAGTAGCACAGGCCCTTGAGTATTGTGAATGGCATCAGCCAGCAACACAGGACCTTGTGTAATGTGGAAGGCTAGCAGCACAGGCCCTTGTGTAATGTGGATGGTATCAGCCAGCACCACAGGCCCTGGTGTGGTGATGATGGCCTCACAGGAAGCACTGTCCCTGGTGTAATTTGGATGGCCTTATCCAACAACACTAGCCCTGGTGAAATGTGGATGACATCGGCAAGGACCAATGGCCCTGATGTAATGTGGATGGTTTCAGCCAACAGCACAGTCCCTGGTGTGGTGAGGATGGCCTCTTAGGAAGAACTGTCCCTGGTGTAATTTGGATGGCCTCATCCAACAGTACGGGCCTTGGTGTGGTGAAGATGGCCTCATCCAGCACCACATGCCCTGGTGTGGTGATGATGGCCTCACAGGAAGCACTGTCCCTGGTGTAATGTGGATGGCCTCATCCAACAACACTGGCCCTGGTGAAATGTGGATGGTATTGGCCAGCACCAGAGGCCCTGGTGTAATGTGAATGTCCTCAGCCAACACCATAGGCTCTGGTGTAATGTGGATGGTATTGGCTAGCAGCACAGGCCCTGGTGTAACGTGAATGGCCTTATCCAACAACACTGGCCCTGGTGAAATGAGGATGGTATTGGCCAGCACCAGAGGCCCTGGTGTAATGTGAATGTCCTCAGCCAACACCATTGGCTCTGGTGTAATGTGGATGGTATTGGCTAGCAGCACAGTCCCTGGTGTAACGTGAATGGCCTCATCTAACAACTCTGTCGCTGGTGAAATATGGATGGTATTGGTCAGCACCACACACCCTGGTGAAATGTGCATGATATCTGTCAGCACCACAGGCCCAGGTGTAATGTGGATGGCATCAACGAGCAGCAGAGGCCCTGGTGTGTTGAAGATCGCCTCACAGGAAGCACTGTCCCTTGTGTAATGTGTATGGCCTCAGCCAACAACAAGTGGCCCTGGTGAAATGTGGATTATATTGGCCATCACCACAGGCCCTGGTGTAATGTGAATATCCTCAGCCAGTAGTAAAGGCCCTTGTGTTTTGTGGAACGCATCAGCCAGCAACACAATCCCCGGTGAAATGTGGATGGCCTCATCCAGCACCACAGGCCCTGGTTTGGTGATGATTGCCACACAGGAAGAACTGTCTCTTGTGTAATGTGTATGGCCTCAGACAGCAGCCAGGACCTGGTGAAATGTGGATGGCCTCATTTACCAACACTGACCCAGGTGAAATGTGGATGGTAATGGCCAGCACCACAAACCTTGGTGTAATGTGGATGGCCTTAGCCAACACCACTGGCCCTGGTGAAATGTGGATGACATCGGCAAGGACCAATGGCCCTGATGTAATGTGGATGGTTTCAGCCAACAGCACAGTCCCTGGTGTGGTGAGGATGGCCTCACAGGAAGCAGTGTCCCTGGTGTAAAGTGTATGGCCTCAGCAAGAGGCACAGGCCCTTGTGTATTGTGGATCGCATCAGCCAGCAACACAAGCCCTGGTGAAATGTGGTTGGTATCAACGAGTAGCAATGGCCCAGGTGTAATATGGATGGCCTCAGCCATGACCACAGGCCCTGATGAAATGTAGTTGTCTTCAGCCATGACCACAGGCCCTGGTGAAATGTAAATGTCCTCAGCCAGCAGCACAGGCCCTTTTGTAATGTGGATGGCCTCATCTAACAATCCTGTCCCTGGTGAAATATGTATGGTATTGGTCAGCACCACACACCCTGGTGTAATGTGAATGGGCTTACCCAACACCACTGGCCCTGGTGAAATGTGCATGATATCGTTCAGCACCAGAGGCCGAGGTGTAATGTGGATGGCATCAACGAGCAGCAGAGGCCCTGGTGGGGTGAAGATGGCCACACAGCAATCACTGTCGCTGGTGTAATGTGGACGGTAGAAGCCGGCATCACAGGCCGTGATGTAATGTGGATCGCCTCAGCCAAAAGCACAGGACCTGGTGTGGTGAAGATGGCCTCACAGGAATCACTGTCCCTTGTGTAATGTGTATGGCCTCATCCAACAACAGTGGCCCTGGTGAAATGTGGATTATATTGGCCAGCACAACAGGCCCTGGTGTAATGTGAATATCCTCAGCCATTAGTAAAGGCCCTTGTGTTTTCTGGAACGCATCAGCCGGCAACACAATCCCTGGTGAAATGTGAATGTCTTCAGCCAGTAGCAGAGGCCCTGGTGTAATGTGGATGGCCTCATCCAACAGCACAGTCCCTGGTGTGGTGAAGATCGCCTCACAGGAAGCACTGTCCCTGGTGTAATGTGGATGGCCTCATCCACCAACACTGGCCCTGGTGAAATGTGGATGGTATGGGCCAGCACCACAGGCCCTGGCGTAATGTGAAAGTCTTCAGCCAGTAGCACAGGCACTTGCGTATTGTGGATGGCCTCATCCAACAACACTGGCCCTGGTAAAAATGTGGATGGTAACCGCCAAAACCACAGGCCCTGGTGTAATGTGCATGGCATCAACGACTAGCACAGGCCCTGGTGAAGTTTAATTGGTCTAAGCCAGCAACACAGGCCCTTGTGTAATGTAGATGGCCTCAGAAAGCAGTACAGGCCCTGGTGTGGTGAAGATGGCCTCACAGGAAGCAGTGGCCCTGATATAATGCGGATGGCATCAGGCACTAGTAAAGACCCTGGTCTGGTGAAGATGTTCTCACAGGTAGCACTGGATCTGGTGTAATGTTGATGGCATCAGGCAGTAGCACAGACCCTGGTCTGGTGAAGATGGTCTCAGAAAGAAAGCACAGGCCCTGGTGTGGTGATGATGGCCTCACAGGAATCACTGGCAGTGGTGTAATGTGGATGGCCTCGGCCAACAACACTGACCTTGGTGAAATGTGAATGGCTTCATCCAGCAACGCAGGCCTTTGTATATTGTGGATGGGATCAGCCACCAACACAGGCCCTGGTGTAATGTGGATGGCCTCATCTAAAAACACTGTCCCTGGTTAAATGTGCATGATATCGGTCAGCAGCACAGGGACCTGGTGTAATGTGGATGGCATCAATGAGTAGCAGAGGCCCTGGTGGGGTGAAGATGGCCTCACAGGAAGCACTATCCCTGGTGTAATGTGAATGTCCTCAGCCTACACCACTGGCCCTGGTGTAATGTGGATGGCATCAGCCATGACCACAGGCCCTGTTGAAATGTAGTTGGCCTCAGCCATGACCACAGGCCCTGGTGAAATGTGGATGGCCTCATCTAACAACACTTTCCCTGGTGAAATATGGATGGTATTGGGCAGCACCACACACCCTGGTGTAATGTGAATGGCCTTAGCCAACAACACTTGCCCTGGTGTAATGTGAAACTCTTCAGCCAGTATCACAGGCCCTTGTGTTTTGTGGAACGCATCAGCCAGCAACACAAGCCCAGGTGACATGTGGATGGTATCATCGAGTAGCACAGGCCCTGGTGTAATGTGGATGGCCTCATCCAGCACCACATGCCCTGGTGTGGTGATGATGGCCTCACAGGAAGCACTGTCCCTGGTGTAATGTGGATGGCCTCATGCAACAACACTGGCCCTGGTAAAAATGTGGATGGTAACCGCCAAAACCACAGGCCCTGGTGTAATGTGCATGGCATCAACGAGTAGCACAGGCCGTGGTGAAGTTTAATTGGTCTAAACCAGCAACACAGGCCCTTGTGTAATGTAGATGACCTCAGAAAGCAGTACAGGCCCTGGTGTGGTGAAGATGGCCTCAAAGGAAGCAGTGGCCCTGATATAATGTGGAAGGCATCAGGCACTAGCAAATACCCTGGTCTGGTGAAGATGTTCTCACAGGTAGCACTGGATCTGGTGTAATGTTGATGGCATCAGGCAGTAGCACAGACCCTGGTCTGGTGAAGATGGTCTCAGACAGAAAGCACAAGCCCTGGTGTGGTGAAGACAGCGTCACAGGAAGCACTGGCAGTGGTGTAATGTGGATGGCCTCAGCCAACAACACTGACCCTGGTGAAATGTGGATGGCATCATCCAGCAACACAAGCCCTGGTGAAATGTGGATGGTTTCGGACAGCACCACATTCCCTGGTGTAATATGGATGGCATGAGCCAGCAACGCAGGCCCTGGTGAAATCAGGATGGTATCAGCCAGAAGCACAGGCCCTGGTGTGGAGAATATCGCCTCACAGGGAGCAGTGGCCCTGTTGCAATGTGACGATGGCTCCAGCCAGCAACGCAGGCCTTTGTATATTGTGGATGGGATCAGCCACCAACACAGGCCCTGGTGTAATGTGGATGGCCTCATCTAACAACACTGTCCCTGGTGTAATGTGGATGGCATCAGCCAACACCACTGGCCCTGGTGTAATGTGGATGGCATCAGCCAGTAGCACAGGCCCTGTTGTAATGTGGATGGCCTCATCTAACAACACTGTCCCTGGTGAAATGTGGATGGTATTGGCCAGCAGCACAGGCCCTGGTGTAATGTGAATGTCCTCAGCCAACACCACTGGCCCTGGTGTAATGTGAATGGCATCAGCCAGTATCACAGGCCCTGGTGAAATGTGGATGTTTTCGGACAGCACCACAGGCCCTGGTGAAATGTGGATGATATTGGCCAGCTCCACAGGCCCTGGTGAAATGTGAATGTCCTCAGCCAACACCACTGGCCCTGGTGAAATGTCGATGGCATCAGCCATGACCACAGGCCCTGGTGAAATGTAGTTGGCCTCAGCCATGACCACAAGCCCTGGTGAAATGTAAATGTCCTCAGCCAGTAGCACAGGCCCTGTTGTAATGTGGATGGCATCATTTAACAACACTGTCCCTGGTGAAATATGGATGGTATTGGTCAGCACCACACACCGTGGTGTAATGTGAATGGCCTTAGCCAACACCATTGACCCTGGTGAAATGTGCATGATGTCTGTCAGCACCCCAGGCCCAGGTGTAATGTGGATGGCATCAACGAGCAACATAGGCCCTGGTGGGGTGAAGATGGCCTCACAGGAAGCACTGTCCCTGGTGTAATGTGGATGGTAGAAGCCGGCATCACAGACCGTGATGTAACGTGGATGGCCTCAGCCAACAACAGTTGCCCTGGTGAAATGTGGTTGATATTGGCCAGCACCACTGGCCCTGGTGTAATGTGAATGTCCTAAGCCAGTAGCACAGGCCCTGGTCTAATTTGGATGGCCTCATCCAACAGTATGGGCCTTGGTGTGGTGAAGATGGCCTCATCCAGCACCACATGCCCTGGTGTGGTGATGATGGCCTCACAGGAAGCACTGGATGGTGTAATGTGGATGGCCTCATCCAACAATACTGGCCCTGGTGAAATGAGGATGGTATTGGCCAGCACCACAGGCCCTGGTGAAATGTGAATGTCCTCAGCCAACACCACTGGCCTTGGTGTAATGTGGATGGCATCAAGGTTCAAGGTTCTTTGTTTGTCACATGCACAGTTATACAAGTATAAGACACAGTGAAATGTAGCCTGACACGCTCCTCGACATGTGCAAAAAAATTGGGGGGGGGGGGGGTGTAGAGGAAGAACATGATATATATATATATATATATATATATAGTATATACATTGGGTGAATGTGCAGTAGTAGCAGCAAGCAGGTGAATTCTGTACATTAATATGAATAGACATCTGACTATTTTACATGATAGACAATATCAACATATTTAAAATTAAAGGAATTGAAATGTACATTGTGCCTTGGTTTAGTGTCTGGAAGAGTCCTGTCTCAGTCAATTATAGATGATGTGAGAGGGCGGGTGTGTGTGTTTAGGGCACGGATGGCTTGGGGATAGAAGCTCCTCTTGAGTCTCTCTGTCCTTGCCCGGAAGATGCGGAACCTTCTACCAGATTGCAGAAGTTGGAACAGTTTGTTGCCAGGATGGGACGGGTCCTTCAGTATCTGCGCTGCTCTAGTCCGGCATCTCCTGGTGTAGGTGTCCTGAAGCGGGGGGAGAGCAATCCTGCAGCAGCGTTCTGCTGTACGGATCACTCTCTGGAGAGCTTTTTGGTCCTTCACACAGCTGTTCCCAAACCACTATGTCATGTTCTGTGTGAGGATGCTCTCCACAGCCATGACCACAGGCCCTGGTGAAATGTAGTTGGCCTCAGCCATGGCCACAGGCCCTGGTGAAATGTAAATGTCCTCAGCCAGTAGCACAGGCCCTGGTGTAATGTGGATGGCCTCATCTAACAACACTGTCCCTGGTGAAATATGGATGGTATTGGTCAGCACCACAAACCTTGGTGTAATGTGAATGGCCTTAGCCAACACCACTGGCCCTGGTGAAATGTGCATGATATCTGTCAGCACCTCAGGCCCAGGTGTAATGTGGATGGCATCAAGGAGCAGCAGAGGCCCTGGTGGGGTGAAGATGGCCTCACAGGAAGCATTGTCCCTGGTGTAATGTGGATGGTAGAAGCCGGCATCAAAGACCGTGATGTAATGTGGATGGCCTCAGCCAACAACAGTGGCCCTGGTGAAATGTGGTTGATATTGGCCAGCACCACTGGCCCTGGTGTAATGTGAATGTCCTAAGCCAGTAGCACAGGCCATTGCGTATTGTGGATGTCATCAGCCAGCAACACAAGCCCTGGTGAAATGTGGATGGTATCATCGAGTAGCACAGGCCCTGGTGTAATGTGGATGGCCTTATCCAGCACCACAGGCCCTGGTGTGGTGATGATGGCCTCTTAGTAAGAACTGTCCCTGGTGTAATGTGGATGGCCTCATCCAACAGTATGGGCCTTGGTATGGTGAAGATGGCCTCATCCAGCACCGCATGCCCTGGTGTGGTGATGATGTTCTCACAGGAAGCACTGTCCCTGGTGTAATGTGGATGGCCTCATCCAACAACACTGGCCCTGGTAAAAATGTGGATGGTAACCGCCAAAACCACAGGCCCTGGTGTAATGGGGATGGCATCAACGAGTAGCACAGGCCCTGGTGAAATTTAATTGGTCTAAGCCAGCAACACAGGCCCTTGTGTAATGTAGATGGCCTCAGAAAACAGTACAGGCCCTGGTGTGGTGAATATGGCCTCACAGGAAGCATTGGCCCTGATATAATGTGGATGGCATTAGGCACTAGCAAAGACCCTGGTCTGCTGAAGATGTTCTCACAGGTAGCACTGGATCTGGTGTAATGTTGATGGCATCAAGCAGTAGCACAGACCCTGGTCTGGTGAAGATGGTCTCAGACAGAAAGCACAGGCCCTGGTGTGGTGAAGACAGCCTCACAGGGAGCACTGGCCCTGGTGAAACATGGATGGCCTCAGCCAGCACCACAGGCCCTGGTGTGGTGATGATGGCCTCACAGGAAGCACTGGCAGTGGTGTAATGTGGATGGTCTCAGCCAACAACACTGACCCTGGTGAAATGTGGATGGAATCATCCAGCATCACATGCCCTGGTGTAATATGGATGGCATGAGCCAGAAACACAGGCCCTGGTGAAATCAGGATGGTATCAGCCAGAAGCACAGGCCCTGGTGTGGTGAACATGGCCTCACAGGGAGCAGTGGCCCTGGTGCAATGTGGATGGCCTCAGCCAGCAACGCAGGCCTTTGTATATTGTGGATGGGATCAGCCACCAACACAAGCCCAGGTGAAATGTGGATGGTATCATTGAGTAGCACAGGCCCTGGTGTAATGTGGATGGCCTTATCCAGCAACACAGGCCCTGGTGTGGTGATGATGGCCTCTTAGGAAGAACTGTCCCTGGTGTAATTTGGATGGCCTCATCCAACAGTACGGGCCTTGGTGTGGTGAAGATGGCCTCATCCAGCACCACATGCCCTGGTGTGGTGATGATGGCCTCACAGGAAGCACTGTCCCTGGTGTAATGTGGATGGCCTCATCCAACAACACTGGCCCTGGTGAAATGTGGATGGTATTGGCCAGCACCACAGGCCCTGGCGTAATGTGAAAGTCTTCAGCCAGTAGCACAGGCCCTTGCGTATTGTGGAACGCATCAGCCAGCAAGACAAGCCCTGGTGAAATGTGGATGGTATTGGCCAGCACCACATGCCCTGGCGTAATGTGCATGTCCCCAGCCAACACCACTGACCCTGGTATAATGTGGATGGCATCAGCCAGTATCACAGGTCCTGGTGAAATGTGGATGGTATTGGCCAGCTCCACAGCCCCTGGTGAAATGTGAATGTCCTCAGCCAACACCACTGGCCATGGTGAAATGTGGATGGCATCAGCCATGACCACAGGCCCTGGTGAAATGTAGTTGGCCTCAGCCATGACCACAGGCCCTGGTGAAATGTAAATGTCCTCAGCCAGTAGCACAGGCCCTGTTGTAATGTAGATGGCCTCATCTAACAACACTGTCCTTGGTGAAATGTGCATGATATCTGTCAGCACCCCAGGCCCTGGTGTAATGTGGATGACATCAACGAGCAGCAGAGGCCATGGTGTGGTGAAGATGGCCTCACAGGACGCACTGTCCCTGGTGTAATGTGGATGGTAGAAGCCGGCATCACAGACCGTGATGTAATGTGGATGGCCTCATCCAACAACACAAGCCCTGGTGAAATGTGGTTGATATTGCCCAGCACCACTGGCCCTGGTGTAATGTGAATGTCCTAAGCCAGTAGCACAGGCCCTTGCGTATTGTGGATGTCATCAGCCAGCAACACAAGCCCTGGTGAAATGTGGATGGTATCATCGAGTAGCACAGGCCCTGGTGTAATGTGGATGGCCTTATCCAGTACCACACTCCTGGTGTGGTGAGGATGGCCTCTTAGGAAGAACTTTCCCTGCTGTAATTTGGATGGCCTCATCCAACAGTACGGGCCTTGGTGTGGTGAAGATGGCCTCATCCAGCACCACATCAATTAATCAATCAAAATTTATTTATATAGCACATTTTTAAAGACCGAAGTACACCAAAGTGCTTTCCAGTAAAATCATGATACAGATAAAAATCACAATATAAAATATAAATTACAGATATAAATAAAGTATAAAATAATTACACAATCTAAATGCAAAGCCAGATGTAAATTACCCTAATTCGCCTTGAATTCCAGGTTAAACAAATACGTTTTTAAACGTGATTTAAAAGAATTCCCTGGTGTGGTGATGATGGCCTCACAGGGAGCACTGGCCCTGGTGAAATGTGGATGGTATTGGCCACCACCACTGGCCCTGGTGTAATGTGAAAGTCCTCAGCCAGTAGCACAGGCCCTTGCGTATTGTGGAACGAATCAACCAGCAACACAACCCTCATGAAATGTGGTTGATGTTGGCCAGCACCACTGGCCCTGGTGTAATGTGGGTGGCCTCAGCCAGTAGTAAAGAAACCTTCTATATTGTGGATCGCATCAGAAAGCAACACAAGCCCTGGTGTGGTGATGATGGCCTCACAGGAAGCACTGGCAGTGGTGTAATGTGGATGGCCTAAGCCAACAACACTGGCACTGGTGAAATGTGGATGGTATTGGCCAGCACCAAAGGCCCAGGTGTAATGTGAATGTCCTCAGCCAAAACCACTGGCCCTGGCGTAATGTGGATGGCATCAACGAATAGCACAGGCCCCGGTGTAATGTGGATGGCATGAGCAATCAACGCAGGCCCTGGTGTGGTGAATATGGCATCACAGGGAGCATTAGCCCTGGTGCAATGTGGATGGCCTCAGCCAGCAACACAGGCCCTGGTGTAATGTGGATGGCATCAGCCAGTAGCACAGGCCTTTGTATATTGAGGATGGAATCCGCCACCAAAACAGGCCCTGGTGAAATGTACTTGACCTCAGCCAAGACCACACACCCTGGTGTAATGTAAATGTGAAAATGTGGATGGTATTGGCCAGCAACAAAGGCCCTGGTATGATGTGGATGGCCTCAGCCAACAGTACAGGCCCTGGTGTGGTGAAGATGCCCTCAAAGGAAGCACTCTCCCTGATGTAAAGTTTATGGCCTCAGCCAACAACAGTGGCTCTGGTGAAATATCGATGATATTGGCCAGCACCAAAGGCCCTGGTGTAATGTGAATGTCTTCAGCCAGTAGCAGAGGCCCTTGTGTATTGTGGATCGCATCAGCTAGCAAGACAAGTCCTGGTGAAATGTGGATGGTATCAACGAGTAGCACAGGCCCTGATGTGGTGATGATGGCATCACAGGAAGCACTGGCCCTGGTGTAATCTGGATGACATCAGCCAACAACACTGGCCCTTGTGAAATGTGGATGGTATTGGCCAGCACCAACGGCCCCGGTGTAATGTGAATGGAATAAACGAGTAGCACAGGCACTGGTGTAATGTGGATGGCCTCATCCAACAACACTGGCCCTGGTGAAATGTGGATGGTATTGGCAAAGGCCCTGGTGTAATGTGAATGTCCTCAGCCAACACCACTGGCCCTGGTGTAATGTGGATGGCATTAGCCAGTATCACAGGCCCTTGTGTTTTATGAGTGTCATCAGCCAGCAACACTAGCCCTGGTGAAATCTGGATGGTTTCTGTGAGAGGATTTTTATGAAATCAAGTATAATCAAGTGTGCCTTATAATCGAGTGTTCATATATTTTCACATAACCAAGTTTATTGTTAAAGAGAACATAATGCATTCCTTACTTTAGTGTCTGAGATGTTTGACAAGTATACAAGTATGTATTCTTTAACCCAGTGTGTGTGATGTCAGATAAGTGTGATATACTTCTATGTTTTTATTCTTAGTTTGTGTACAGAGGTCAGATAAGCGTAGGTAATGTCTGGCCTTTTCCCTTTCGGTTAAAAGAGGAAGTACTATGTAACCCATTTTGCCTTATAAATAAAGCAACCAGCCTGCGCTGAGTGTGCGTGATTTTGCTGAGAGGCACACACCCATGCGCATGTCTTAATACTCTCTGAGTCGGTCTGCAGTGTCTTATTTCTCTTACTTGTGAACAAATGTCTTAACCCCTGACATTTAATTGGTCCTCCGAGCCGGAGAACTGACTGTTATTTTTAACGTCTAGTTGTCCACAGACGGTTTTCATCGGATCCTGACGTCGTGTTGCCTGCGCTGGAAAAAACCTGTGCACAGTAAAGGAGAAAAACCGGGACCATTCGATCTCCGGTCAGCGTCTTATACAGGCCCCACGGCGCCAGGACCAGATGAACCGAATTCAAAACGCAGCGCCACAGTAAGGTGAATATGAAACACTGCATTCCATCAAGCGCTAAAATACGTTGATATTGAGATTTTCCTTTAAAATAGTGTGTAAACCTGGTTAGCGCCGACAGATCTCAGTCCAAGAGGGACTTAGAGACGACAGGCAAGAGCGAGATTCTAGAAATCGCTATTAAAAGTTCCGGTTGCTCTGGGTAGCAGCTGAACGGAACGAGTTCCGGTCGCTCTGGGAGTGGCTGCAACGGAACAGGTAGAAGGTTGCACAACGAAAATACGGAAAATCTCAATAAAAATTATAAAAGCGCGCTCTAATTGTGTTAACTAAGAGGAGTGAGTTGTCATTTACGACCCAATACGCGGTCGAACCGCTTCTCAAACTGTTTTCCTGTGTACACTCACGAACTGGTTGGAGTGGAGATAAGGTTGTGCGTCATCACGTAAAATCAATAACCGCTCTCTCAAATAGTGGGAGAGTAGAAGCCTGTTATTGATAACCTGCCCGCTTCGTCATACCAGAGACAGTGTCACAGTTCTGACGTAATTAGTTCAAAATGGGTAATTCTAAAGCTAAAGTAAAATTAACAGCAGATGAAGAGTGGTTAGAAAAAAAAAACTGTTCAAATGCAGGAATAATCAGTGCAAAAAGATGGAGAAATCCACATAAAATATATTGTCCAGCTTGGCAAGGCAAATGCACCCCTGATTCAATAAATGCTTTAAAAACCGCTTTGCAAAAAGAGCTATATGAGGAAAAAAGTCAAAAGAAAGTAAAAAGCAGGACAAAGAAGGGACAAAAGAGAGATTAAATGCTGTAATTGTGGAAAAAAACGGGCACTTTGCTCGAGACTGCAGGAGTGTAATTCAGGAACAGGGAAGTGATGAATGACTAGCACGAGAGGAAGGAAGTGAAACAGATGAAGCGGAGGTTTACAATGTAGAACAACTACTGTTAGGTTCAGAAGACAAGCCAACAGTTGTAATATATGTGAAAGGTGTGCCGTTAAAAAATGTTTTGGGACACAGGAGCTTGTAAAACTGTTTTAACTGTAGAAGTCCCAAATGTAACATTCTCAAAAAACACTATAATTGTGAAATCAGCCTCAGGACATGTGACAAAACAGCATCTAACCGATCCCCTTTTATGTCACATAGAGATAGTGGCCGTGGCTGCAAAAATCAGTGCATTTATGACCCATCATGCCCAGATTGTATGAAATAAATAAAAGGAAATCATTCATATGAAGACCTTTTCTATAAAAAAAAAAAAGAGAGATGCATAAGGTAGATTAAGGCTGTGTCATTGTTCAGCCAAGGAAAGTGTGTGAAAAGATAAATGTTTCCATCCTGGAGGGTGGGTGAGACTGCAGCTCACTCACAGTCCCTGATGGATACAAAATAAAATATAATAATCTGAAGGTTGGATCTGAGATGAGGCAAACAGAAGACCAGTCTAAAACTAGGCACAAACCTGTTCAGAGAAAAAGCAAATTTTGTAGAGATTGGATGAACTATAAATTATCTGTTTGCTGAGTAAGATGATCCTAACTATTAAGTTGGCTCAGTAGTAGTATAGTGATATACACTAATAAAATATTGTGATATACTATTGTTATTATATAGAGAGAAAAAGATGATAATAATTAATAAAAAATATAATATTAATATTGACAAGAAGTATCTTAGCCAGTATGATGTGAGATGGACAATTGTTATGAAGTAGTCTGCATCAAGCTTAAAGGTTTGCTCAAACTCAGTATAATGAAATATGAGATGAAGAAAATAAAAGCAATATCTAAACCAATTAGGTGCATAGAGGCACTTAACCTGCTTGAAAACCTGTCATTTATCCTAGATAAATATTACTGAGATACAGAGCACATCTATAATAACAACTAATAAGCCAAACCCTGTAGATAATAACTAAACCTACAGGATTATGAAGCTGAATTAAATGTGTGGACACCGCTAAGTTGATGAGCATGTTACACATTTTCTTTTATTTTTTATTTATTGGTTTTTTTAGAACAGAGGCTGCATGCTATTAAAAGCGAACACATGCAGCTGTCTGTGAGCTCAGTTTCCCCTCACACTTCTGCTTTGTTTCTGGCAACATTTTTCTTTGTCTTTTTGTATCCTGACTCATGTATGTTTTTGTTTTTTTGATTATTTTGTTGGTTTGGAAACAAATTTGTGCCAATACTTGTGGATTACGGTGACACATAGTGATTAGGCATATGATTTACAAATGCATATGATTTACAAATACCCAGTTTTAGAACTGTGAGCTATGAACAATGCAAAGTTTAGGAAAAAAAATATATATACACAAAACAAAAAACTTCAAAGTTTGAAATATGTAAGATGTGTGAATTCTTTGAAAAACTAGAAGATATCTAAAAATGCCTCAAGTGAAAATGAGATTCTCTAATGACACTCTGATAGTTAGGTCAGCATCAGGGCCAGAAGGCCTGTGAAACCAAAATAGCCCAACACTGTATGCAGAAGCTCTAAAGAAATCAATGTCACTTTGCTCTCTCTTCCTGCTCCAGGAAAATTTCTGCTGTATGTAGATGACATATTGATTACAGGCCATACACAAGATGATTGTAAAGAAAACACAATGACGGTTCTGCAACATCTGACAGAACAAGGCCATAAAGTATCACAACACAAGTTACAACTGTGGAGTGATAAAGTCATCTATTTAGGACATCAGCTAACAGGCCAAGGCCGTACCCTACTAGAGAGCAGAAAGACAGCAGTCCAAAATGCACCAAAACCAAATAACTAAGCAACAAATGATGAGTTATTTAGGTCTGTGCAATTTCTGTAGGTGCTGGATCCCAGAGTATGCACTGCTGGCCCAGCCACTACAGAACCTAATTTATGGAAAAGACCTAGCATTAAAAGACAAAATACAGTGGACCCTAGAAGCAGAAAAAAAGCCTTCACTGATTTAAAAATAGCATTGCAAACATGTACCGTCTTAGCATTACCAGACTATGAAGAACCTTTTGTTCTCCATGTCGATGGAGTAGCGGGGTACATGAAGGCAGTTTTGACTCAAGCTTTCGGAGACAACTCTCTTATGTAGGTATTCTGCTCTCACACTCACACATTACTATAGAGAAGTGTAATCAGCTAAACCCCAGCACCCTGCTTCCTGCAGAAACAACGATGGCAGAATGGATGACAAAACTGTTTGAGAATAAAGAAGTGATACTAAGCAATCAACTGCCGAGTGATCTATCTCCAGTCTCTTGCAGGTTGAACCCCGGTGATTGGATTCTGATTAAAGTCCTCCAGCGAAAAAACTGGAGTGCTCCGAGGTGGGAGGGGCCCTTCCAGGTGTTGCTTACTACACCGACAGCTTGTAAGATAGCCGAACGACCTTCGTGGATCCATCAAAGCCACGTGAAGAAAGTGTTTGCACCACAATAAGACGCCGGTTCCCCTAGCTTCCAGGTGATCTGCCGGTGGAGGAAGGGCTGATTGGGTATATCCCGCCACTCCACTTCGCTGGCAGTCTACTCACCAGAAGTTTAGGTGTACCAGGTCATCCTGAAGAACAGACACATAGTAAAAGAGTGACCTATCCCACCAAAGAGAAGAACCAATAACAACACCAGGGACGCCTGAATAAAAACTCAACAAGATGACTGAGGAAAACAACCTGATGAATCCAGAAGAAGCACCAGCCCCAGCACCAGCACCAGCCCCAGCCCCAAAGCTGTTGTGCTTAGGTGCTTGTAAGTTACAACTCTGGACCAACGGCCAGAAGGTAATGCACGCTTTGTTTCCCTGGATCGGAGTAGGAAAGCACGCACTACAAATAGAGACTTTAGACTATCGTTTTGGACTGTTTTTGAATGCTTCCACCCGCATTGACAAAGCACAGAATGAAGAAATTGATGCAATCCGCATCACTGTCATGCAACATTGAGTAGCTTTGGACATTATTCTTGCAGAGAAAGGAGGTCTCTGCGTGTTGTTCACCACCACCTGTTGCACCTACATACCTGACAACATACACTCATTAAACATGACAAATGCTTTGAATGTTCTGAAACAATTGAGAGACGCTCAGCAGCAGGACTACGTAGCCGTTAAGCAAGGCTGGTGGGACTGGTTGCTGAGTGGCTCCTGGAAATCCTTACTGATTAAAGGCCTGTTGGCCCTTTTCAATGAGATGTTACTATTTTGCCTTTTCACTGCTTGTATTATCCCATGTCTGAGAAGCATAATGTCAAACATGTTCAAGCGTATGTTAGGAAACTATGTCTTGGTTCAGAGGAATATGGAGGATCCCTATCGCCAATATGATATGCTGAATATGGAGGAAAGAGTGGAAAATCCCTATTCTAGTCTTTACAGAACTGTTGTTTAAATACTTCACTGAATGACATGCAAGTTGAAAATGTGACTAACAAGTGACTATGCATTGATTAAAACCTGTGAAATATATTAACAACAGGAGGGAAATGTGAGAGGATTTTTATGAAATCAAGTATAATCAAGTGTGCCTTATAATCGAGTGTTCATATATTTTCACATAACCAAGTTTATTGTTAAAGAGAACATAATGCATTCCTTACTTTAGTGTCTGAGATGTTTGACAAGTATACAAGTATGTATTCTTTAACCCAGTGTGTGTGATGTCAGATAAGTGTGATATACTTCTATGTTTTTATTCTTAGTTTGTGTACAGAGGTCAGAAAAGCTTAGGTAATGTCTGGCCTTTTCCCTTTCGGTTAAAAGAGGAAGTACTATGTAACCCATTTTGCCTTATAAATAAAGCAACCAGCCTGCGCTGAGTGTGTGTGATTTTGCTGAGAGGCACACACCCATGCGCATGTCTTAATACTCTCTGAGTCGGTCTGCAGTGTCTTATTTCTCTTACTTGTGAACAAATGTCTTAACCCCTGACAGTTTCGGACAGCAAAACAGGCCCGGGTGTAATGTGGATGCAATCAACGAGTAGCACAGTCCCTGGTCAAATGTAGTTGGCCTCAGCCAGCAACGCAGGCTCGGGTGAAAGGAGAATGGTATAAGCCAGCAGCACAGGCCCTGGTGTGGTGAATATGGTCTGACAGGGAGCACTGGCCCTGGAGTAATGTGGATGGGATCAGCCAGTAGCACAGGCCTTTGTATATTGTGGATGGGATCAGCCACCAAGACAGGGACTGGTGAAATGTACTTGGCCTCAGCCAGTAGAAAAGGCCCTGTTGTAATGTTGATGGCCTCATCTAACAATACTGTCCATGGTGAAATATGGATGGTATTGGTCAGCATCACACACCCTGGTGTAGTGTGAATGGCCTTACCCAATACCACTGGCCCTGGCGAAATGTGCTTGATTTCCAGCACCACACGCCCAGGTTTAATGTGGTTGGCATCAACGAGAAGGAGAGGCCCTGGTGGCGTGAAGATTGCCTCAAGGGAAGCACTGTCCCTGGTGTAACTTATCCACATTACACCAGGATACATTACACCAGGCTTCTACCGGCCTGTGATACCGGTAGAAGTCGGCATCAAAGGCCCAGGTGTAATGTGGATGGCATCAACGAGTAGCAGAGGCCCTGGTTGGGTGAAGATGGCCTCACAGGAAGCACTGTCCCTGGTGTAATGTGGATGGTAGAAGCCGGCATCACAAGCCCTGGTGTAATGTGGATGGTAGAAGCCGGCATCACAGGCCCTGGTGTAATGTGGATGGCCTCATCCAACAACACTGGCCCTGGTGAAATGTGGATTGTATTGGCCAGCACCACAGGCCCTGGTGTGGTGATGATGGCATCATCCAGCACCACAGGCCCTGGTGTGGTGATGATGGCCTGAAAGGAAGCACTGTCCCTGGTGTAATGCGGATGGGCTCATCCAACAACACTGGCCCTGGTGAAATGTGGATGGCCTCATCCAACAACACTGGCCCTGGTGAAATGTGGTTGATATTGGCCAGCACCACAGACCCTGGTTTAATGTGGATGGCATCAACGAGTAGCACAGGCCCTTGTGTAATGTGGATCACATCAGCCAGCAACACAGGCTCTGGTGAAATGTAGATGACCTCAAACAGCAGCGCAAGCCCTGCTGTCGTGAAGTTGGCCTCAGAGGGAGCACTAGCCTTGGTGCAATGTGGATGGCCTAAGCCAGCAGTACAGGCCCTGGTGTGGTGACGATGGCCTCACAGGGAGCACATGCCGTGGTATAATGTGGATGGCCTCAGCCAGTAGCACAGGCCTTGTTGTAATGTGGATGGCCTCATCTAACAATACTGTCCATGGTGAAATATGGATGGTATTGGTCAGCATCACACACCCTGGTGTAGTGTGAATGGCCTTACCCAACACCACTGGCCCTGGCGAAATGTGCTTGATTTCCAGCACCACACGCCCAGGTTTAATGTGGTTGGCATCAACGAGAAGGAGAGGCCCTGGTGGCGTGAAGATTGCCTCAAGGGAAGCACTGTCCCTGGTGTAACTTATCCACATTACACCAGGATACATTACACCAGGCTTCTACCGGCCTGTGATACCGGTAGAAGTCGGCATCAAAGGCCCAGGTGTAATGTGGATGGCATCAACGAGTAGCAGAGGCCCTGGTTGGGTGAAGATGGCCTCACAGGAAGCACTGTCCCTGGTGTAATGTGCATGGCCTCAGCCAACAACAGTGGCCCCAGTGCCACCTTCCTAACTGGCAGACCACAGGCAGTAAGGATGGGCGGACATGTCTCAGCCTCCACCACTCTCAGCACTGGAGCCCCCCAGGGGTGTGTTCTGAGCCCCCTGCTGTACTCTTTGTACACATATGACTGTGTGGCCACTACCAGCTCCACCACCATCATCAAGTTTGCTGACGACACCGTCGTGGTGGGCCTGATCTCTGATAACAACGAGACGGCCTACCTGAAGGAGATTAGGAATCTGGAGAACTGGTGCCAGAGGAACAACCTCCTTCTAAACGTCAGTAAGACAAAGGAGCTGATAGTGGACTTCAGCACTAAGCAGGAGAGGAACTACCAGACCCCTGTCATCAACGAGTGCCCAGTGGAGAGAGTGGACAGCTTCAAATACCTCGGAGTTCACATCACGCAGGACCTGTCATGGTCCTGTCACATCAACACCGTGGTGAAATAGGCCCGTCAGCGTCTCTACCACCTCAGACGCTTGAGAGACTTCCAACTGCCCTCCAAGGTGCTCAGGAACTTTTACTCCTGCACCATAGAGAGCATCCTGACGGGAAACATCTTAACCTGGTTCGGGAACAGCACCATGCAGGACAGACGAGCTCTACAGAGGGTTGTGCGGTCAGCTGAGCGCACCATCCGCTCCGAGCTCCCTGACCTGCACTCAATCTACAGCAGGCGGTGCTGGACCAAGGCCAGGAAGATCGTGAAGGACCTCAGCCATCCCAACAACAGACCGTTCTCTCTGTTGAGGTCAGGAAAGCGATTCCGCTCCCTGAAGACCAACACAGAGAGACTGAGGAGGAGCTTCTTCCCGCAGGCGATACGGTCTCTCAATCACACCACCACACAGTACTGACCCACACATACAGTTCTTACACACACTGGACATTCTGGACATTGTTTTCACTTCATTACTTAAATCATGCTGCTGTTATTGTGTATATATTTATTTATATTTCTTCATACATTCTTATATAGTTCTATATTGTGTATTTTGTTGTACAGTTATTTTATTTTCAACTTTAATTTATATATTTTATCTTATTCTCCCAGTTAAATTACCCTTCATTCTAATTTGTGTTGTACAGTTATTTCATTTTTAACCTTAATTTATATTTTATTCCTTCCTAGTTAAATTTACCCTTTTTAATTTTTCATATTTATTTCCTATCTTATTCATAGCCTTTTCCTTTTTTGTTTTCTTTAGGTCACGAGCAGTTGTCCAAGCATTTCACTACATATCGTACTGTGTATGACTGTGTACGTGACAAATAAAATTTGAATTTGAATTTGAATTTGAATTTGGTGAAATGTGGATGATATTGGCCAGCACCACAGACCCTGGTGTAATGTCAAGGTCCTCAGCCAGTAGCACAGGCCCTTGTGTATTGTGTAACGCATCAGCCAGCAACACAAGCCCTGCTGAAATGTGGATGGTAGAAGCCAGTAGCACAGGCCCTGGTGTAATGTGGATGGCCTCATCCAACAATACAGGCCCTGGTGATGTGAAGATGGCCTCATAGGAACCACTGTCCTTAGTGTAAATTGTATGGCCTAAGCCAAAGTGGCCCTGGCGAAATGTGGATGGTATTGGCCAGCACCACAGGCCCAGGTTAAATGTGGATGGTATTGGCCAGCAGCACAGGCCCTGGTGTAATGTGAATGTCCTCAGCCAACACCACTGGCCCTGGTGTAATGTGAATTGCACCATCCAGTATCATAGGCCCTTGTGTTTTGTGGATGTCATCAGCCAGAAACACAAGCCCTGGTGAAATGTGGATGGTATTGGCCAGCACGACAGGTCCAGGTGTAATGTGAATGTCCTCAGCCAACAACACTGGCCCTGGTGTAATGTGGATGGCATTAGCCAGAAACACAAGACCTGGTGGAATGTGGATGGTTTCGGACAGCACCACAGGCCCGGGTATAATGTGGATGGCGTCAACGAGTAGCTGAGGCCCTGGTGAAATGTAGTTGGCCTCAGCCAGTAGCACAGGCCCTGATGTAATGTGGATGGCATGAGCCAGCAGAACAGGACTTGGTGTGGTGAATATGGCCTCACAGGAAGCACTGTCCCTGGTGTAAAATGTATGGCCTCAGCCAAAAACAGTGGCCCTGGTCAAATGTGGATGGCCTCAGCCAGAAGCACAGGCCCTGATGTGGTGATGATGAACGCACAGGAAGCACTGGATCTGGTGTAATGTTGATGGCATCAGGCAGTAGCACAGACCCTGGTCTGGTGAAGATGGTCTCAGACAGAAAGAACAGGCCCCGGTGTGGTGATGATGGCCTAACAGGAAGCACTGGCAGTGGTGTAATGTGGATGGCCTACGCCAACAACGAAGACCATGGTGAAATGTGGATGGCATCAGCCAGCAACACAAGACCTTGTGAAATGTGGATGGTTTCGCACAGCACCACATGCACTGGTGTAATATGGATGGCATGAGCCAGCAACACGGGCCCTGGTGAAATGAGGATGGTATCAGCCAGAAGCACAGGCCCTTGTGTGGTGAATATGGCCTCAAAGGGAGCACTGACCCTGGTGTAATGTGGATGGCATGAGCAAGCAACGCAGGCCCTGGTGAAATGAGGATGGTATCAGCCGGAAGCACAATGTCACGAGCTGAAAGCAGGGACTCAAGCGCAGAGCAGGTTGATGTCTCAGAACACGATTTATTTACACACCCATGCAATAATATATACAGTGACGGGAAATTCAGGGTTCCAGGGGATTAGGGGAAGGCTCTCTCTCTCTCACGCTCGCTCACGTCCTCACACACGTTCGTACCGCGGGGAGGTCACAGGTCCGGGAAGATAAGCTGGAACAGGGAAAGGGAGAAATCACTCACAAATCACGAAGGCATAAAGGTGTAAGACCATGGGAGCTGGAAAGGTAGACTAACGTCAGTAGCGCAATCATCCCGCGATGAGAGGATCTGTGACCCAGCCTCAAATAGAAGACGGATAATCAGCTGATCGCCAACAGCTGTGAGAGCCAAGGGCGGGAGCCAGCTGTGAGCTCCGCCCAGGCAGAGAGATAGGGGGAGAAAGAGAAAAAAAACACAAGTGTAGCCTTGTGAGGCCGGCTGGGCAGGCACGGGGACCATGACAGTACCCCCCCCTCAACGGGAGCCTCCCGGCGACCCACCAGGCTTACCTGGATGCCTGCGATGGAAGTCCCGAAGCATATTCCTGTCCAGAATAGCCGCCCGAGGCACCCAGGAACGTTCCTCTAGCCCGTAGCCCTCCCAATCCACCAGGTACTGAAAACCCCTGCCCCGGCGCCGGGAGTCCATGATGCGGGAGATGTCATAGACCAGCTGACCACCCACAAGCCGGGGGGGCGGCGGGGGCCTGGCAGGAGGACACAGCGGGCTGGAGAGCACCGGCTTGACCTGGGACACATGGAAAACATTGTGAATCCGCATGGTACGAGGCAGCTTGAGGCGAACGGACACAGGGTTGACAATGGAGTCTATGGGAAAGGGGCCAATGAACTGAGGTGACAGCTTCTTAGACTCCGTCCGCAACGGCACAAAACGGGTAGACAGCCATACCTGTTGACCGATGGAGTATTCAGGGGCCGGTGTCCGGTGACGGTCAGCGAGGGCTTTGTTGCGCTCCTTAGTGCGGAGTAGAGCGGCCCGAGTAGCACGCCAGGCCCGGCGGCACCTGCGGAGGTGAGCCTGAACAGAGGGGACAGAGTGCGCACCTTCGACAGCTGGGAGCAGGGGTGGTTGGTAGCCCAGGGATGCCTCAAAGGGTGACCTGCCCGTGGCGGCGGAGGCGTGGCTGTTGTGGGCGTACTCGATCCATGGCAGCTGTTCACTCCAGGTCGATTGATTGTGGGAGGCAACACACCGGAGGGCAGCTTCCAACTCCTGGTTAGCCCGTTCGGACTGTCCGTTGCTCTGTGGGTGGAAACCGGAAGAGAGGCTGACCTTGGCCCCCAATGCGGTGCAAAACTCCTTCCATACTCGGGAAGTGAACTGTGGTCCCCTGTCCGAGACGATGTCCTCGGGGATCCCGTGGAGCCTGAACACATGTGAGGCGAGGAGCCGAGCCGTCTCCAGAGCCGTAGGGAGTTTAGGAAGGGCGACAAAGTGTGCGGCCTTAGAGAAACGGTCGATGATAGTTAGTATGGCGGTGTAACCTGCAGAAGGAGGCAGTCCAGTGATGAAGTCCAGCGCGATGTGTGACCATGGTCGAGCCGGCGTAGGGAGAGGTAGAAGATGGCCCGACGGAGGTTGGTTTGACCGCTTGTTCTGGGCGCAGGCGGGGCAGGCGGTCACAAACTCCCTGGCGTCCCTCGCCATGGTGGGCCACCAGAAGTAGCGTCGAAGGAAGGACAGGGTACGGAAGACCCCGGGGTGGCACGAGAAACGGGCAGTGTGAGCCCACTGGAGTACCTGGGAGTGGACCGCCGAGGGGACGAAGAGGCGGCCCGTTGGGCCGGTCCCAGGATCCGGTTCAGTCTCTTGTGCCTCCTGAATGAGGGATTCAATCTCCCAGGAAACGGCTCCAACCACCCAGGCCGCCGGCAGAACTGGTTCGGGTACCGACTCCTCCTCCGTGGTGGAAAACTGCCGGGACAGGGCATCCGGTTTCACGTTGCGAGATCCGGGCCTGTAGGTGATGGTGAAATCAAAGCGAGCGAAGAACAATGCCCACCTGGCTTGCCGAGAACTGAGGCGTCTGGCCGAACGGATGTACTCCAGGTTCTTGTGATCCGTCCAAACAATGAATGGGTGAGCAGCCCCCTCCAGCCAATGTCTCCATTCCTCCAAGGCGAGTTTTATGGCCAAGAGTTCCCGATCCCCGACGTTGTAATTGCTTTCTGCGGGTGAGAGACGGCGAGAGAAGAAAGCACACGGGTGAAGCTTACCGTCCTCCTGTTGTGAGAGAACCGCCCCCACCCCGGAGTCAGAAGCGTCGACCTCCACCACGAACTGCCTTGTGAGGTCCGGCTGCCGGAGGATGGGCGCTGAGGAAAACCTCTCCTTGAGCTGGACGAAGGCTCGCTGAGTGGCAGGGTCCCACAGAAAAGGAACCTTCGGAGAGGTGAGTCTAGTGAGAGGGAGAGAGATCTTACTGAAATCGCGAATGAATCTCCTGTAGAAATTAGCGAATCCCAGAAAACGTTGCAGTTGGCGGCGATTAGGAGGGACTGGCCATTCAACCACCGCACGCACCTTCCCAGGGTCGGTACGTAGATTTCCGTTCTCAACTATATAGCCCAGGAAAGCCACCGCAGGCGCGTGGAACACACACTTCTCCCCTTTCACAAACAGCCGGTTCTCCAAGAGGCGTTGCAGGACCTGTCTCACATGCACCTGATGCTCCGCGAGTGACTTAGAAAAAATGAGAATATCATCCAAGTACACAAAGACACAGCGATTAACAAAGTCACGAAGCACCTCGTTCACCATGGTCTGAAAAACAGCGGGAGCGTTGGTGAGGCCGAAGGGCATAACAAGGTACTCAAAGTGCCCCTGGTGAGTATTGAAGGCCGTCTTCCACTCATCCCCCTCCCGGATGCGAACCAGGTGGTAGGCGTTGCGCAGGTCCAGCTTAGTAAAAACAGTCATGCCCTGGAGCAGCTCAAAAGCAGAGGAAAGCAGCGGCAAAGGATACTTGTTCTTGACAGTGATCAGGTTAAGGCCCCGAAAGTCGATACACGGGCGCAACGAACCGTCCTTCTTGTCCACGAAGAAGAACCCAGCCGCAACCGGGGAGGAGGAGGGACGGATCAAGCCCGTAGCGAGCGACTCAGAGATGTAACGCTCCATAGCGACCCGCTCCGGCTGGGAGAGGCTGTACAGGCGGCTAGACGGCAACGGAGCCCCCGGAAGGAGATCGATAGCGCAGTCATACGGGCGGTGGGGGGGAAGGGACCGCGCCCGATCCTTGCAGAACACGCCACACAAGTCATGATAGACCCGCGGAACCGCTGAAAGATCTGGGGGGTCGGACGGCGAACCAGAGGGCAGAAGCGGAATGGGCGCCGTGGCCGCCCGAAGGCAGGACATGTGACAATTAACACTCCAACCCAGGACGTCACCCTTCTCCCAGTCAATGTGCGGGTTATGGAGCACAAGCCAGGGGTGACCGAGAACCAGCGGAGTGAGTGGAGCCGTGAATGCAAAAAAACAAATCCTCTCCGTGTGATTGCCCGAGAGAGACAACGAAAGGAATTCCGAGACATGAGTGATATCGGGCAGGGCTCCAAAGCGATGTTCAGCTTGGCGGCGAGCGAGGTGTCAATAAAGTTCTGCTCAGCCCCAGAGTCAATGAGTACTGAAAGCGAGTGAAAAACAGATTGTACTTGAAGTTTGGCCGGTAAGAGAAGTCTGGGGAGAGGGTTTTTACTAGACAGATCGCCCACCAGCACCCTCTCAATCACTGGCGAGCGCGCCCTTTTGCCAGCGTCGGGCACGAGGAGACAGAGTGACCCTTACGGCCACAATAGACGCACTCACCGGCGGCCAGACGGCGCTGGCGCTCTGCAGGCGTTAGCCGCGAGTGTCCAAGCTGCATGGGCTCCTCCTCATCACCGGCGTCAGAGTCGCGCGGCCCGCGGCCGGCTGGAGAGGCCCCGTGATAATCCAGTGATTCCTGTCCCGTCCGTGTGTGCGCGCTCCGGTGTGCACGTACTCTGTCATCCAGCCGAACGCACAGGGTCATAAGCGCGTCTAGGGAAGAAGGCAGTTCACGAAGCATCAGTTCTTTCTTTATGTCTTCGTTAACATTAGAAAGCAAAGTACTCTTTAAAGCCTCCTCCCCCCACTCCATCTGTTCAGCTAAGGTGAAGAAGTCAATAGAGAAATCAGCCAAACTCCGCTTGCCTTGTTTGAGCGCGAGCAGGCGCTGGCCGGCTGTGAGCGTGGTGGATTTTCTATCGAAGACGCCTTTGAACTTATCCAAAAAGTCAGAATACGTTATGTCAGGGTTGGCGTGAAGCACAGCTTGAGCCCAAATCAGAGCCCGATCCTGGAGTAGTTGAACTATATATGCAATCTTAGCACCATCGTTAGCAAAAGCTTGCGGTTGCTGACGAAACTGAAGGGCACATTGAGTGAGGAAGCCAGCACATTTATCAATTTCTCCGGAGAAAGCATTCGGTGTGGGTAGAAATCTGTTAGCTTGGGAAAGTGAAGAAGCAGGAGGTGTGGCACTTACTGCTGAGGCCGAGGCTTCCTGGAGAGGAGCGGCGGCAGGTGGAATTGCCGGCAGGGGTGTTCGTTGGGCCACAGCCTGCGTGAGAGCAGCGAGCTCGCCACGGAGATGAACAAACATCTGTTCGTGTCGCTCCAGCATTGCGGCCAGGGTGGCGAGAGTGGGAGTGGAGGCCGCCGAGTCTGCTGAGTCCATTTCCTGGCGGGATGATTCTGTCACGAGCTGAAAGCAGGGACTCAAGCGCAGAGCAGGTTGATGTCTCAGAACACGATTTATTTACACACCCGTGCAATAATATATACAGTGACGGGAAATTCAGGGTTCCAGGGGATTAGGGGAAGGCTCTCTCTCTCTCACGCTCGCTCACGTCCTCACACACGTTCGTACCGCGGGGAGGTCACAGGTCCGGGAAGATAAGCTGGAACAGGGAAAGGGAGAAATCACTCACAAATCACGAAGGCATAAAGGTGTAAGACCACGGGAGCTGGAAAGGTAGACTAACGTCAGTAGCGCAATCATCCCGCGATGAGAGGATCTGTGACCCAGCCTCAAATAGAAGACGGATAATCAGCTGATCGCCAACAGCTGTGAGAGCCAAGGGCGGGAGCCAGCTGTGAGCTCCGCCCAGGCAGAGAGATAGGGGGAGAAAGAGAAAAAAAACACAAGTGTAGCCTTGTGAGGCCGGCTGGGCAGGCACGGGGACCATGACACACAAGCCCTGGTGTGGTGAATATGGCCTCAAAGGGAGCACTGACCCTGGTGTAATGTGGAAGGCATCAGCCAGTAGCACAGGCCTTTGTATATTGTGGAAGGGATCAGCCACCAACACAGTCACTGGTGAAATGTAAATGTCCTCAGCCAGTAGAACAGGTAATGTGGATGGCCTTAGCCAACACCACTGGCCCTGGTGAAATGTGCATGATATCGGTTAGCACCACAGGCCGAGGTGTAATGTGGATGGCATCAACGAGCAACAGATGCCCTGGTGGGGTGAAGATGGCCTCACATGAAGCACTGTCTCTGGTGTAATGTGGATGGTAGAAGCCGGCATCACAGGCCGTGATGTAATGTGAATGTCCTCAGCCAGTAGCACAGGCCCTGGTGTGGTGAAGATGGCCTCACAGGAAGCACCGTCCCTGTTGTAATGCGGATGGCCTCATCCGACAACAGTCGCCTTGATGAAATGTGGATGTATTGGCCAGCACCAAAGGCCCTGGTGTAATGTGAATGTCCTAAGCCAGTAGCACAGACCCTTGTGTATTGTGGATGGCATCAGCCATCAACACAAGCCCTGATGAAATGTGGATGGTATCAACGAGTAGCACAGGCCCTGGTGAAACGTAGTTGGACTCAGCGAGTATCACAGTCCCTGGTGTAATGTGAATGGACTTAGCCACCATCACTGGCCCTGGTGAAATGTGCATAATATTGGTCAGCACCACAGGCCCAAGTGTAATGTAGATGACATCAGCTAGTAATACAGGTTCTGGTCAAATTTACATGGCCTCGGAAAGCAGTACAGGCCCTGGTGTGGTGAATTTGGCCTCACAGGAAGCAGTGGCAGTGGTGTAATGTGGATGACATTAGCCAGAAGCACAGGCCCTGGTGAAATGCGGATGGTATGACCCAGCATCGTAGGCCCTAGTGTGGTGAAGGTGGCCTCACAGGGAGCATTGGCCCTGGTGCAATGTGGATGGCCTCAGTCAACAACAGTGGCCCTGGTGAAATGTGGATGGTATTGGTAAGCACCACACACCCTAGTGTAATGTGAATGGCCTAAGCCAGCAACACACACCCTGGTGTGGTGATTATGGCCTCACAGGAAGCACTGGCAGTGGTGTAATGTGGATGGCCTCATCCAAGGACACTGGACCTGGTGAAATGTGGTGGCATTAGCCAGTATCAAAGGCGCTTGTGTATTGTGGATGTTCACAGCCAGCAACACAGGCCCTGGTGAAATGTAGATGGTTTCGGAAAGCACCACAGGCCCTGGTGTAATGTGAATGGCCTTAGCCAGTAGTACAGGCCATTGTGTATTGTGGATCGCAGCAGACATCAAAAGACAAGCCCTGTTGTAATGCGGATGGCATGAGTCAGTACCACACACACTTGTGTAATGTGAATGGCCTTAGCCAACACCACTGGCCCTGGTGAAATGTACATGATATCGGTCAGCACCACAGGCCCAGGTGTAATGTGGATGGCCTCAGCCTCACAGTAGCACAGGCCATTGTGTATTGTGGATCGCAGCAGCCATCAAAACACAAGCCCTGTTGTAATGTGGATGGCATGAGTCAGTACCACTGTCCCTGGTGTAAAATGTATGGCCTCAGCCAACTACAGTGGCCCTGGTGAAATGTTGATGGTATTGGCCAGTAACACAGGCCCTGGTGAAATGAGGATGCATCACCCAGCAGCACAGGCCCTGGTGGGGTCAATATGGCCTAACAGGGAGCACTGTCCCTGGTGTAATGTGGATGGCGTCAGCCAAAACCACTTTTTCTGGTGAAATGTGGATGGTATTGGCCAGCACCACAGGCCCTGGCGTAATGTGCATGTCCCGAGCCAACACCACTGGCCCTGGTGTAATGTGGATGTTTTCGGACAGCACCACAGGCCCTGCTGAAATGTGGATGGTATTGGCCAGCACCACAGGCCCTGGTGAAATGTGAATGTCCTCAGCCAACGCCACTGGCCCTGGTGTAATGTGGATCGCATCAGCCATGACCACAGGCCCTGGTGAAATGTAGTTGGCCTCAGCCATGACCAGAGGCCCTGGTGAAATGTAAATGTCCTCAGCCAGCACCACACACCTTGGTGTAATGTGAATGGCCTTAGCCAACACCACTGGCCCTGGTGAAATGTGCATGATATCTGTCAGCACCCCAGGCCCAGGTGTAATGTGGATGGTATCAACGAGCAGCAGAGGCCCTGGTGGGGTGAAGATGGCCTTACAGGAAGCACTGTCCCTGGTGTAATGTGAATGGTAGAAGCCGGCATCACAGACCGTGATGTAATGTGGATGGCCTCAGCCAACAACAGTGGCCGTGGTGAAATGTGGTTGATATTGGCCAGCACCACTGGCCCTGGTGTAATGGGAATGTCCTAAGCCAGTAGCACAGGCCCTTGCGTATTGTGGATGTCATCAGCCAGCAACACAAGCCCTGGTGAAATGTGGATGGTATCATTGAGTAGCACAGGCCCTGGTGTGGTGATGATGGCCTCACAGGAAGCACTGTCCCTCGTGTAATGTGGATGGCCTGATCCAACAACACTGGCCCTGGTAAAAATGTGGATGGTAACCGCCAAAACCACAGGCCCTGGTGTAATGTGCATGGCATCAACTAGTAGCATAGGCCCTGATGAAGTTTAATTGGTCCAAGCCAGCAACACAGGCCCTTGTGTAATGTAGATGGCTTCAGAAAGCAGTAAAGCCCCTTGTGTGGTAAAGATGGCCTAATCTAACAACACTGTCCCTGGTGAAATATGGATGGTATTGGTAAGCACCACACACCTTGGTGTAATGTGAATGGCCTTAGCCAACACCACTGGCTCTGGTGAAATGTGCATGATATCTGTTGGCACCCCAGGACCAGGTGTAATGTGGATGGCATCAACGAGCAGCAGAGGCCCTGGTGGGGTGAAGATGGCCTCACAGGAAGCACTGTCCCTGGTGTAATGTGGATGGCCTGATCCAACAACACTGGCCCTGGTAAAAATGTGGATGGTAACCGCCAAAACCACAAGTGACCCTGATATAATGTGGATGGCATCAGGCACTAGCAAAACCCTGATCTGGTGAAGATGTTCTCACAGGTAGCACTGGATCTGGTGTAATGTTGATGGCATCAGGCAGTAGCACAGACCCTGGTCTGGTGAAGATGGTCTCAGAAAGAAAGCACAGGCCCTGGTGTGGTGAAGACAGTCTCACAGGGAGCACTGGCCCTGGTGAAACATGGATGGCCTCAGCAGGCACCACAGGCCCTGGTGTGGTGATGATGGCCTCAGCCATGACCACAGGCCCTGGTGAAATGTAGTTGGCCTCAGTCATGACCACAGGCCCTGGTGAAATGTAAATGTCCTCAGCCAGTAGCACAGGCCCTGATGTAAAGTGGATGGCATGAGCCAGCAACGTAGTTCTTGTGAAATGTGGATAGCCTCAGCCAGCAACGCAGGCCCTGGTGAAATGAGGATGTATCACCCAGCAGCACAGGCCCTGGTGTGGTCAATATGGCCTCACAGGGAGCACTGTCCCTTGGTGTAATGTGGATGGTATTGGCCAGCACCACAGGCCCTGGCGTAATGTGCATGTCCCCAGCCAACACCACTGGCCCTGGTGTAATGTGGATGGCATCAGCCATGACCACAGGCCCTGGTGTAATATGGATGGCATCAGCCAGCAACGCAGGCCTTTGTATAATGTGGATGGAATCAGCCACAAACACAGGCCGTGGTGAAATGTAGATGTCCTCAGCCAGTAGCACAGGCCTTGTTGTAATGTGGATGGCCTCATCTAACAACACTGTCCTTGGTTAAATGTGCATGATATCGGTCAGCAGCACAGGGCCAGGTGCAATGTGGATGGCATCAATGAGCAGCAGAGGCCCTGGTAGGGTGAAGATGGCATCACAGGAAGCACTGTCCCTGGTGTAATGTGTATGGTAGAAGTCGGCGTCACAGGCCGTGATGTAATGTGAATGTCCTCAGCCAACACCACTGGCCCTGGTGTAATGTCGATGGCATCAGCCATGACCACAGGCCCTGGTGAAATGTAGTTGGCCTCAGTCATGACCACAGGCCCTGGTGAAATGTAAATGTCCTCAGCCAGTAGCACAGGCCCTGATGTAAAGTGGATGGCATGAGCCAGCAACGTAGTTCTGGTGAAATGTGGATAGCCTCAGCCAGCAACGCAGGCCCTGGTGAAATGAGGATGTATCACCCAGCAGCACAGGCCCTGGTGTGGTCAATATGGCCTCACAGGGAGCACTGTCCCTGGTGTAATGTGAATGGCCTTAGCCAACAACACTTGCCCTGGTGAAATGTGAATGGTATTGGCCAGCAGCACAGGCCCTGTTGTAATGTGGATGGCCTCATCTAACAACACTGTCCCTGGTGAAATATGGATGGTATTGGTCAGCAGCACAGGGCGAGGTGTAATGTGGATGGCATCAATGAGCAGCAGAGGCCCTGGTGGGGTGAAGATGGCCTCACAGGAAGCATTGTCCCTGGTGTAATGTGGATGGTGGAAGTCGGCGTCACAGGCCGTGATGTAATGTGGATGGCCTCAGCCAAAAGCACAGGCCCTGGTGTGGTGAAGATGGCCTCACAGGAAGCACTGTCCCTGGTGTAATGTGAATGTCCTCAGCCAACACCACTGGCCCTGGTGTAATGTGGATGTCATCAGCCATGACCACAGGCCCTGGTGAAATGTAGTTGGCCTCAGACATGACCACAGGACCTGGCGAAATGTAAATGTCCTCGGCCAGTAGCACAGGCCCTGTTGTAATGTGGATGGCCTCATCTAACAACACTGTCCCTGGTGAAATATGGACGGTATTGGTCAGCACCACACACCCTGGTGTAATGTGATTGGCCTTAGCCAACAACACTTGCCCTGGTGAAATGTGGATGGTATTGGCAAGCAGCACAGGCCCTGGCGTAATGTGCATGTCCCCTGCCAACACCACTGGCGCTGGTGTAATGTGGATGGCATCAGCCAGTATCACAGGCCCTGGTGAAATGTGGATGTTTTCGGACAGCACCACAGGCCCTGGTGAAATGTGGATGGTATTGGCCAGCACCAAAGGCCCTCTTAGAAAGAACATTCCCTGGTGTAATTTTGATGGCCTCATCCAACAGTACGGGCCTTGGTGTATTGAAGATGTCTTCATCCATCACCACATGCACTGGTGTGGTGATGATGGCCTCACAGGAAGCACTGTCCCTGGTGTAATGTGAATGTCCTCAGCCAACACCACTGGCCCTGGTGTAATGTGGATGGCATCAGCCAGTATCACAGGCCCTGGTGAAATGTGGATGTTTTCGGACAGCACCACAGGCCCTGGTGAAATGTGGATTGTATTGGCCAGCACCACAGGCCCTTGTGTTTTGTGGATGTCATTAGCCAGCAACACAATTCCTGGTGAAATGTGGATGGTTTCAGAAAGCACCACATGCCCGGGTGTAATGTGGATGCCATGAACGAGTAGCACAGGCCCTGATGGGGGCCCAGCCCTGGAGCAGGGTGCCGCCGGTGCATCTAGCCACCTGGGGGGCTCTTCAACTGGTGGGGAAGATTTGCACATCTTGCAGGAGCTTTCCTCTCCTCAGGAGCTCTCTCTGCAGGAGGGGGAGATACAGGAGAGGTGGAGGAAGATCTCAGCCTGGGTGTTTATTGTCTTATGTAGTCTGGAAGATGAGTGGATGGTGGGGTGGGTGCAGTTTTCTCTGTGGTGGGGTTGGGTGGGTGGACTGTCCCGGGCTTTGTGGGGCCGGGAGGCGCTGCTGCACTGGGCCCCGGTCTGGATGGGCCTGGGCCCCCTTTCCCTGGCGGGTCGCGGATTATGGGGGTGCCTACTGGGGTCAGCGGGGGAGCTGGCCCCAGGGAGGGGTCACTTGCCCCTCCCTTCCTTCCCTCCCCATCTCCAGCTGCCTCCCTCTTCCCGCTCCACCACAACCACCCGCACATGCAGGACCTTGGAGTAGGGGTATGTCACCAGGGTGCAGAGGAGGCTACCCCCCCCCCCCCCCCCCCCCCCTCTGTCCCCTTCTGGCTGCCTCTGCCTCAATTTTATCCCACAACTTAGACATTCACATTACTCACACTCTCATTACACATACATATAGGATCTTGGGGGTGGGCATGATACACGGAATCCAAAGTACCATCAGGGTGTACACCCCACCCCTGGCGTCGTTGCCCACCTCTCAATGTTAAATACACGTAGACATTGAGGGCTAGCAGGAGGGACCATGCGCTTACCTGCTGCTCTCTGGCAGGTAGCTCCATGCCCTCCTGGGTTTTAAATGCACCTTAGAACACACATGCATCAACACTACAATGAGCGGGTGGAGGGAGGTTTGGAGTCTTCTCTCACCCCCGTTCTCTGCGACCTGCTGGAGGAGGGGGGCTAGGAGGAGGAGTTGGCCGTCCGACTGCGGTCTGGAGTGTGGGGCCTCCCTGCTGCTGCGGAGTCGGGGCGGTCTGCCTCCCCCCACCGCAGGGAAAAGGGTAACACCACCTGGGTCTGGGTGCAGTTCCCCCCTCCAGGGGCAAGGGTACCTAGACCCGGTTTGTAGAGTACGCTTGGGGAGTGTGATCGTGTGTACAGCGTCTCTTTATGTCTGTCTCCACGTTGGTTGAGTGTGGAGTAAGTGCATATGAGAGCATGAGGGTGGGAATGGATGTTTGTATATGTGTGTGCCTGTATTTCTGTGTCTATATGTCAGGTTGGGTGTCAGGCGCCACCTCTCTGGGGACATCTTAGGCCCTCCAAGGTTTGGAGGCCTATCTCCCCCTACCACCACTTCCCCTGCCAGTGGCGGACTCCCTCAGACATCGGTGCGTTGGTGGTTCTTTGTGTCCGGGGATGGGCGTCCAGGTACACACCGGCTCACTCCTTGGCGGCCGCTTATCGGGGCCTGGAGCCTGGGGCTCGCCCGGGCCACTTCGGAGGTGGGGTGCCCCGGGCCTCTCGGGGGATGGTATTGGCCAGCACCACAGGCCCTGACGTAATGTGCATGTCCCCAGCCAACACCACTGGCCCTGGTGTAATGTGGATGGCATCAGCCAGAATCACAGGCCCTGGTGAAATGTGGATGTTTTCGGACAGCACCACAGGCCCACATGCCCTGGTGTAATGTGGATGGCATCAGCCATGACCACAGGCCCTGGTGAAATGTAGTTGGCCTCAGCCAACTACATTTCAGGCCTGGTGAAATGTAAATGTCCTCAGCCAGTAGCACAGGCCCTGTTGTAATGTGGATGGCCTCATCTAACAACACTGTCCCTGGTGAAATATGGACGGTATTGGTCAGCACCACACACCCTGGTGTAATGTGAATGGCCTTAGCCAACACCACTGGCCCTGGTGAAATGTGGATGGCATCAACGAGTAGCAGAGGCCCTGGTCGGGTGAAGATGGCCTCACAGGAAGCACTGTCCCTGGTGTAATGTGGATGGTAGAAGCCGGCATCACAGACCGTGATGTAATGTGGATGGCCTCAGCCAACAACAGTGGCCCGGGTGAAATGTGGTTGATATAGAGATTGAAAATGTGACGTCACTCAGGGGTAAAACAGCAAAGAATTCTGGGAACTCGTGGCAAGAGGTACTAGCGCACGCAGGCTTTCAATTGAAATCAGTTATACAGCGATAAAAAGAAACACAAAAAATGTCAAGAAGCTGTTGTATTATTAACTGCAATAGCCGGTCGCATGACAGCCACGGGAAGCCGACGGGTAAAGAGATCGGTTGTTATCGGATTACGTCGTTGAAGAGAAATTGTTCGAGCCATGTTTCCGAAGTAACAAAGAGGCGACTGGATTGCAGCCATTCAAAGACAAAATATAACGTCTCAGAACACTCCAGCTCACAGGTTAGTCTGCTCCAAGCATTTCCACAAAGGTCAGTCTGCTGTTGTAGTTAATGCGTCATTTTTCATACCATAATTGGTGATATAGGTTACAAGCAAGTCTGGCGCTGAACAGAAATTGTCGCGCTATGCTCCTTTATTTATTGTGTTTATTGTGCATAAATAGTAAATTGTCCTGAAACAATATTGCGTTTCGCTTCTGTTATTACCATGGTACATTGACAAAAACATATACTTTTATTCACAGGATAAAACAGTTGTTTTGTATCACTAATTGTCCAGTGCGATTACAGCATGCATTATTATTGTCACTGCTACATTTCTGTAATGCTACCAGAAATGATTTCTACTACTAATTAATTACAGTTGAGCTCAAAGGTCCTATTAATACACTGTTAACGAATGTGTATTTATGAAGACGATTTGTGAGACTGGTAAACTTATGATATGTACGATGGTCTTTACTTTCTACACGGTGCATTTCAAGGTCCTGTACCGATCCGTCGGTAAACTGTACCTGGGCTTGTTGCAGTGACCTGAAGTTACTAAACTTCACGAGTGTATGCACTCACTCCAAGAACCGTCCATCCATCCATCCATCCATTCGCTTCCGCTTATCCTTTTCAGGGTCGCGGGGGGCGCTGGAGCCTATCCCAGCTGTCATAGGGCGAAAGGCGGGGTACACCCTGGACAGGTCGCCAGTCTGTCGCAGGGCTAACACATAGGGACAGACAACCATTCACACTCACATTCACACCTAGTGACAATTTGGATTAATCAATTAACCTATCCCCACAAGCTGCATGTCTTTGGACGGTGGGAGGAAGCCGGAGTACCCGGAGAGAACCCACGCAAACACGGGGAGAACATGCAAACTCCACACAGAAAGACCCCGGCCTGATGTTGGAATTGAACTCAGGACCTTCTTGCTGTGCGGCAACAGTGCTAACCACCGTGCCACCGTGTATGCACTCACTCCAAGAACTGTATAATTATAAATATGAGCGTGGTGAAGTTGGGCAGCACGCTAACGTCTTTTGTCCACTCTGTGTGCTCGTAAGGATCTAACACTTTCACTGGTTTGATTTTTTTCCTCGTATCTTTTCTTTGACTTTTCATTAACTCTGTCTTTGTACGGACCAGCATTGTTCTCCTTCGTTTTGTACATACCTTTTTGGGGGGCAAAGAAAAAGCAAGAATTTATTGGAACCGAAGAATGAACGTTTTGCGGTGCTGCAAATGCTTGCATTTGATGCAGGTACTTGGATTGTTTTGCCACGAGTTACCGGCATGCAATGCGCGAAAGTCACGTGGTCTGTCAATCTCTATTGGCCAGCACCACCGGCCCTGGTGTAATGTGAATGTCCTAAGCCAGTAGCACAGGCCCTTGGGTATTGTGGATGTCATCAGACAGCAACACAAGCCCTGGTGAAATGTGGATGGTATCATCGAGTAGCACAGGCCCTGGTGTAATGTGGATGGCCTTATCCAGCACCACATGCCCTGGTGTAATGTGAATGGCATGAGCCAGCAACGCAGGCCCTGGTGAAATGTAGCCGGCATCACAAACCGTGATGTAATGTGGATGGCCTCAGCCAACAACAGTGGCCCTGGTGAAATGTGGTTGATATTGGCCAGCACCACTGGCCCTGGTGTAATGTGAATGTCCTAAGCCAGTAGCACAGGCCCTTGCATATTGTGGATGTCATCAGCCAGCAACACAAGCCCTGGTGAAATGTGGATGGTATCATCGAATAGCACAGGCCCTGGTGTAATGTGGATGGCCTTATCCAGCACCACAGGCCCTGGTGTGGTGGTGATGGCCTCTTAGGAAGAACTGTCCCTGGTGTAATTTGGATGGCCTCATCCAACAGTACGGGCCTTTGTGTGGTGAAGATGGCCTCATCCAGCACCACATGCCCTGGTGTGGTGATGATGGCCTCACAGGAAGCATTGTCAGTGGTGTAATGTGGATGGCCTCATCCAACAACACTGGCCCTGGTGAAATGTGGATGGTATTGGCCAGCACCACAGGCCCTGGTGTAATGTGCATGGCATCAACGAGTAGCACAGGCCCTGGTCAAATTTAATTGGTCTAAGCCGGCAACACAAGCCCTTGTGTAATGTAGATGGCCTCAGAGAGCAGTACAGGCCCTGGTGTGGTGAAGACAGCCTCACAGGGAGCACTGGCCCTGGTGAAACATGGATGGCCTCAGCCAGCACTACAGGCCCTGGTGTGGTGATGATGGCCTCACAGGAAGCACTGGCAGTGGTGTAATGTGGATGGCCTCAGCCAACACCACTGGCCCTGGTGTAATGTCGATGGCATCAGCCATGACCACAGGCCCTGGTGAAATGTAGTTGGCCTCAGCCATGACCACAGGCCCTGGTGAAATGTAAATGTCCTCGGCCAGTAGCACAGGCCCTGTTGTAATGTGGATGGCCTCATCTAACAACACTGTCCCTGGTGAAATATGGATAGTATTGGTCATCACCACACACCCTGGTGTAATGTGAATGGCCTCATCTAACAACACTGTCCTTAAATGTGCATGATATCGGTCAGCAGCAGAGGGCCAGGTGGGGTGAAGATGGCCTCACAGGAAGCACTGTCCCTGGTGTAATGTGGATGGTAGAAGTCGGAGTCACAGGCCGTGATGTAATGTGGATGGCCTCAGCCAAAAGCACAGGCCCTGGTGTGGTGAAGATGGCCTCAAAGGAAGCACTGTCCCTGGTGTAATGTGAATGTCCTCAGCCAACTCCACTGGCCCTGGTGTAATGTGGATGGCATCAGCCATGACCACAGGCCCTGGTGAAATGTAGTTGGCCTCAGCCATGACCACAGGCCCTGGTGTAATGTGGATGGTATGACCCAGCAACGTAGGCCCTGGTGTGGTGAAGGTGGCCTCACAGGAAGCACTGTCCCTGGTGTAATGTGTATGGCCTCAGCCAACAACACTGTCCCTGGTGAAATGTGGATGGTATTGGTAAGCACCACACACCCTGGTGTAATGTGAATGGCCTAAGCCAGCAACACACACCCTGGTGTGGTGATTATGGCCTCACAGGAAGCACTGGCAGTGGTGTAATCTGGATGGTCTCATCCAAGAACACTGGACCTGGTGAAATGTGGTGGCATCAACAGAGCCAACATGAAGAAGGTTCTCCCCAAATACTATCAGCACATCTCCTTCCCCACAAGATGTGATCAAACATTGGACCACAGCCGTAATAATCACTGCTGTAAATTCCCTCGGTAGCCAGAATGGGAATTTACAGCAGTGATTATTACGGTTGTTTACATTCCCCCACAAGCCAACACTGACCGAGCACTCAGGGAACTGTACAGCGCGATCAGCAGCGAGGAAACCGCACACCCAGAGGCAGCGTTTATCATGACCGGGGACTTTAATAAGGGAAACCTGAAGAAAGTCTCACCCAAACTCCACCAACACATCCATTTTAACACTCGTGGAGACCGGCTACTCGACCACTGCTACACCTCTTTCCGGGATGCGTACAAAGCCCTCCCCGCGCCCCATTCGGCCAATCAGATCACCGCTCCATCCTGCTCCTGCCCGCCTACAGGCAGAAGCTGAAACAGGAAGCTCCAACCCGGAGGGCGGTGCACTGTTGGACGGACCAATCGGAGTCTGCGCTGTGGGACTGTTTTGATCACGCGGACTGGGAAATGTTTCACGTGGCTGCTAGGGACATTGACGAGTACACAGACTCAGTCTGCGGATTTATCAGGAAATGCGTGGAAGATGTCGTCCCATCCAGAACAGTTAAATCCTTCCCAAATCAAAAACCCTGGATTAACGGAGATGTTCGCGCGGCACTGGCGGCACGGAGCACTGCCTTTGCCTCCGCGAACACATCGGACTACAAACACGCACATTACCAACTCCGGAAGACGATCAAAGCAGCCAAACGTGAGTACAGGGACAGGGTGGAGCAACAGTTCAACAACCCTCGGAGTATGTGGCAGGGACTAAACACGATCACAGACTTTAGAGGGAAAACCAGCACACCGCAGACCACGGCCTCTCTGTGTGAGGATGTAAACGTATTCTACGCTAGATTCGACACAGCGAACACCATGAGACCGGACAATGTGCGCACTGCGGATGACGTCAGTGTGCACACTGTGTCTGAGGAGGATGTGCGGAAGTGCTTCAGGAAGGTGAACGCACGCAAAGCTACTGGTCCGGACGGGATTCCCGGCCGCGTCCTCAAGTCATGCGCGGCTCAGCTGGCTGGAGTGTTTACACACATCTTCAACCTTTCCCTCTCTCTGTCTGTAGTCCCAGCCTGCTTCAAAATGGCCACCATCGTCCCTGTACCCAAATCCTCCACCATCTCCTCATTGAATGACTGGCGACCTGTAGCCCTGACCCCCATCGTAAGCAAATGCTTCGAGAAGCTGGTCAGGGACTTCATCTGCTCTGCACTACCCGACTCACTGGACCCTCTACAGTTCGCATACCGCCACAACAGGTCCACTGATGATGGCATAGCCCTGACACTACATACTGCCCTGTCACACCTGGAGAAGAGAGACACGTATGTGAGAATGCTGTTTGTAGATTACAGCTCAGCATTCAATACCATCGTTCTCTCGAAGCTGGACAGGAAACTGCAGGATCTAGGACTGAGTAGCTCCCTCTCTAGCTGGATCCTTAGCTTCCTGTCTGACAGACGCCAAGTGGTCAGACTGGGCAGCATTACCTCATCCCCCATCACACTGAACACTGGTGCTCCACAGGGGTGTGTACTGAGCCCTCTCCTATACTCACTCTACACCTACGACTGCACAGCCACTAACAGCTCCAACATCATTGTGAAGTTTGCGGACGACACTACAGTGGTGGGTCTTATCACCAACGGTGATGAGACGGCTTACAGGGAGGAGGTCAGCGCCCTGATCCACTGGTGTCAAGACAACCATCTCACCCTCAACGTCGCAAAGACAAAGGAGTTGATAGTGGACTTCCGGAGGTGCAGAGAAGTACACACCCCCATCACCATCAACGGCGCTGCTGTGGAGAGAGTGAGCAGCTTCCGGTTCCTTGGTGTACATCTGGCTGAGGATCTTACATGGTCAGTACACACAAACAAAACAGTGAAGAAGGCGCAGCAGCGCCTCTTCTTTCTCAGGAGACTGAAAAGATTCGGCATGAGCCCCCGCATCCTCAGGACCTTCTATCGCTGTGCCATTGAGAGCATCCTCACTGGATGCATCACCACCTGGTATGGCAACAGCACCGCCTACAACTGCAAAGCTCTCCAGCGAGTAGTGCGGTGCTCTGAACGGATAATTGGAGGTGAGCTTCCCTCCCTCCAAGACATCTACAGGAAGCGGTGCCTGAGGAAAGCGGGGAGGATCATCAAGGACTCCAGTCACCCCAGCCATAAACTGTTCAGACTACTTCCATCAGGAAGGAGGTTCTGCAGCATCCGGTCCCGTACCAGCAGACTGAGAGACAGCTTCTTCCACCAGGCCATCAGACTGCTGAACACGTCATAGACACCTCAGCTTCACTACTGGAACTTTAACATTATGCACTCCATACTGTACAGTATACTGTACATGTCTCAACTCTGTATATTTTTATATATTTTATTTATTGTTTATTCTATTTAATTTGTAAAATATGTACACACACACACACACACACACACACACACACGTAGAAAAATATTTAGTATACACATCCAGAAATGCATATACTATTATATATTGTACATATATTTATTAGTTTCAGATGTAGCCATTCTTGTATTTTGCTTGTTTACATTATTGTATTTTGCACAACTCTGTTGCTTGTGAAGCTCGCACACAAGAATTTCACTCACATGTTCTGTACCAATGTACCTACCTGCACATGTGATGTGACAATAAAAGTGATTTGATTTGATTTGTTACACTCCATTCAAAGAGTGCTACAAACCCCTCCCCCGCCCAGCTTTTGGTAAGGCAGACCATTGTTCCATACTGCTGCTGCCTGCATACAGACAAAGACTGAAACAGGAAAAACCAGCTTCCAGGGTTATTTACAAATGGGACAGTGAGGCTGAGGAGGTCCTGCAGGACTGCTTTGACACAACTGACTGGCAGATATTTGTGGATGCAGCTGATGGCAACATCAATGAACTCACAGACTCTGTCATTGGATATATTGGAAAGTGCATGGATGATACCATCACAAAAACCACTGTCCGCATATATCCAAATCAGAAACCCTGGGTAAATAAAGACGTTCGCGCCAAGCTAAAAGTGCGGACCTCTGCCTTTAACTCCGGGGATGCTGATGCATATAAAGCAGCCAGGTACGACCTCCGAAAGTCCATAAAAAAAGGCCAGAAAGGACTACAGGGACAAAATGGAGTCTAGCTACCACAGCTTTGACACCAGGCGACTGTGGAATGGACTGCACTGCATCACTGATTACAAGAAGGTCAACACAGTCAGTGTTCAGCCCACTGCATCTCTTGCAGACGAGCTTAACAACTTCTATGCTCGTTTTGACGCAGACAACAGAGAGCAGATCCTCTACCCTCAGGAGGACAGTGAGGCTGCAACTCTAACTCTGAAAACAGAAGCTGTGAGATGGACCTTTAAAAAGGTAAATCCTCACAAAGCTCCAGGACCAGACGGCATCCCAGGCCGGCTACTCAGAGTGTGCGCAGTCGAGCTGTCAGAGGTGTTCACCAACATCTTCAACCTCTCCCTGAGGCAGTCAGTGGTCCCCACGTCCCTCAAAGCATCCACCATCATTCCCGTTCCCAAAAAATCAGTGGTTTCCTGTCTGAATGACTACCTTCCTGTTGCACTGACATCCGTCATCATGAAGTGCCTGGAGCGGCTGGTCAAAGGTCATATCTGCTCCTCCCTCCCTGACACACTGGACCCTCTTCAGTTTGCCTATCGGACAAACAGAGCCACAGAGGATGCCATCGCCCTGGCAACGCACACCACCCTCACTCACCTGGAGAAAGGGAATACATATGCAAGGATGCCCTTCATCGACTACTGCTCGGCATTTAACACCATCATCCCCTCAAAACTTGCCACGAAGCTCGTCGACCTTGGGCTGGGAGCACCGATCTGCAGATGGATTCTAAACTTCCTCACAAACAGGCCCCAGGTGGTGAGAGTTGGTAAGCACACCTCCTCATCACTCATCCTAAACACAGGTACGCCACAGGGTTGTGTGCTTAGCCCCCTCCTATATTCCCTGTTCACACACGACTGTGTTGCTAAACAAGAGTCCAACATCATCATCAAGTTTGCAGATGACACAACTGCACCACTTTCCTCAGCTGGGTAGCAACTGTGGTAGCAATAACCTGCACAACATCCACCACCATCTTGGCACCAGGCATCTCCCTCAGTCGCTCGTTCAGTGGACTCAGCTGTGCACACAGAAGTGATGTTAGGAACGACAAATTTATACTACTTGGTCTACTTGAACTACACCATTATTTCTCAGGGCCTTTTATAAGGTTTTCCATTTTTAACAAACCCAAAAAGTCAAGCTATGATTTAGAAAGCACAGCACAGCATTGTAGGCCTCTGTGATGAGGCCTACGATGGGTAGGCCTCATCACAGACAACGATGAGATGGCCTATAGAGAGGAGGTGATGGCGCTGAACGAGTCGTTCCTGGAAAATAACCTGAATCTCAACATCAGCAAAACTAGAGAGATGATAGTGGACTACTGGAAACGACCAGTCAGAGAACACCAGCCCAACCACATCAACGGTGTCAAGGTCGAAAGGGTCAGCAGCTTCAAGTTCCTTGGAGTCAACATCACTGAGGACTTCTCCTGGACCCTTCACACAGACACTGCTATCAGGCTCGCCAGCGGTTTTACTTCCTGAGGAGGCTGAGGAAGTTTAGCATGAAGCTGTTGTAATGTGGATGGCCTCATCTAACAACACTGTCCCTGGTGAAATATGGATGGTATCGGTCAGCACCACACACCCTGGTGTAATGTGAATGGCCTTAGCCAACACCACTGGCCCAGGTGAAATGTGCATGATATCGGTCAGCACCACAGGCCCAGGTGTAATCTAGATGGGATCAATGAGCCGTGATGTAATGTGGATGGCCTCAGCCAAAAGCACAGACCCTGGTGTGGTGAAGATCGCCTCACAGGAAGCACTGTCCCTGGTGTAATGTGTATGGCCTCAGCCAACAACAGTGGCCCTGGTGAAATGTGGATGATATTGGCCAGCACAGACCCTGGTGTAATGTCAAGGTCCTCAGCCAGTAGCACAGGCCCTTGTGTATTGTGTAACGCATCAGCCAGCAACACAAGCCCTGGTGAAATGTGGATGGTAGAAGCCAGTAGCACAGGCCCTGGTGTAATGTGGTTGGCCTCATCCAACAGTACAGGCCCTGGTGATGTGAAGATGGCCTCATAGGAACCACTGTCCTTGGTGTAAATTGTATAGCCTAAGCCAAATTTCCTAATGTTGTAAACCCGCTAAACCCGCTCAACATTTGGCAATAAAACCCTTTCTGATTCTGATTCTGATTCTGAAAGTGGCCCTGGCGAAATGTGGATGGTATTGGCCAGCACCACAGGCCCAGGTGAAATGTGAATTTTCTCGGCCAACACCACTGGCCCTGGTGTAATGTGGTGGCATCAGCCAGCAACACACACCCTGGTGTGGTGATGATGGCCTCACAGGAAGCACAGGCCCTGGTGTAATGTGAATTGCACCATCCAGTATCATAGGCCCTTGTGTTTTGTGGATGTCATCAGCCAGAAACACAAGCCCTGGTGAAATGTGGATGGTATTGGCCAGCACCACAAGCCTTGGTGTAATGTGGATGGCCTCAGCCAAAAACAGTGGCCCTGGTCAAATGTGGATGGCCTCAGCCAGCACCACAGGCCCTGGTGTAATGTGAATGTCCTCATCAAGCACCACAGGCCCTGGTGTGGTGATGATGGCATCACAGGAAGCACTGGCAGTGGTGTAATGTGGATGGCCTCAGCCAACAACACTGGCCCTGGTGAAATGTGGATGTATTTGCCAGCACCACAAGCCTTGGTGTAATGTGGATGGCATCAACGAGTGTTACAGGCCCTGGTGTAATGTGGATGGCCTCATCCAACAACACTGGCCCTGGTGAAATGTTGATGGTATTGGCCAGCACCAAAGGCCCTGGTGTAATGTGAATGTCCTCAGCAAGCACCACAGGCCCTGGTGTGGTGATGATGGCATCACAGGAAGCACTGGCAGTGGTGTAATGTGGATGGCCTCAGCCAACAACACTGGCCCTGGTGAAATGTGGATGTATTTGCCAGCACCACAAGCCTTGGTGTAATGTGGATGGCATCAACGAGTGTTACAGGCCCTGGTGTAATGTGGAAGGCCTCATCCAACAACACTGGCCCTGGTGAAATGTTGATGGTATGGGCCAGCACCAAAGGCCCTGGTGTAATGTGAATGTCCTCAGCAAGCACCACAGGCCCTGGTGTGGTGATGATGGCATCACAGGAAGCACTGGCAGTGGTGTAATGTGGTTGGCCTCAGCCAACAACACTGGCCCTGGTGAAATGTGGATGTATTTGCCAGCACCACAAGCCTTGGTGTAATGTGGATGGCATCAACGAGTGGTACAGGCCCTGGTGTAATGTGGATGGCCTCATCCAACAACACTGGCCCTGGTGAAATGTTGATGGTATTGGCCAGCACCAAAGGCCCTGGTGTAATGTGAATGTCCTCAGCCAGTAGCACAGGCCCTTGTGTATTGTGGATCGCATCAGCCATCAACACAAGCCCTGGTGAAATGTGGATGTTATTGGCACAGCAAAGGCCCTGGTGTAATGTGGATGGCCTTAGCCAGCACCACATGCCCTGGTGTGGTGACGATTGCCTAACAGGGAGCACTGGCCCTGGTGCAATGTGGATTGCATCAGCAAATAGCACAGGCTCTGGTAAAAATGTGGATAGTAACGGCCAAAACCACAGGCCCTTGTGTAATGTGCATGGCATCAATGAGTAGCACCACTGGCCCTGGTGAAATATAGTTGGCCTAAACCTGAAACACAGGGCCTGGTAAAATGTGGATGGTCTCAGGTATAAGCACAGGCCCTGGTGTTGTGAAGACGGCCTCACAGGAAGCACTGGCAGTGGTGTAATGTGGATGGCCACAGCAAACACCACTGGCCCTGGTGAAATGTGGATGGTATTGGCACAGCAAAGGCCCTGGTGCAATGTGGATTGCATCAGCCAGTGGTACAGGCTCTGGTAAAAATGTAAATGGTAACGACCAAAACCACAGGCCCTTGTGTAATGTGCATGGCATCAATGAGTAGCACCACTGGCCCTGGTGAAATATAGTTGGCCTAAACCTGAAACACAGGGCCTGGTGAAATGTGGATGGTCTCAGGTATAAGCACAGGCCCTGGTGTTGTGAAGATGTCCTCACAGAGAGCACTGGCCCTGATGAAATATGGATGGCCACAGCCAACAACACTGGCCCTGGTGAAATGTGGATGGTATTGGCACAGCAAACGCCCTGGTGTAATGTGGATGGCCTCAGCCAGTAGCACAGGATGGCCTCATCTAACAATACTGGCCCTGGTAAAATGTGCATGATATCGGCGCATGTAAGAGGAAACAGAAGAAACGTACTGTCTTGACGAAAGACAGCATTTTTGTACAACTTCATATAAATAGGTGTAACTTTTGGTAGAAGACTCAGAAATACATATGTATGCATTTATCTTATAGAATTCGATATCCCCGTGCTGGGCAAACAGGTTTTGCAGCTGTTTGAGCTAAGAATTTCACGTTATTCACATAATGAAAACCTATACTTTGTTTCGTGCGAGAACGCCATTCAAATGCATGTAACAGTGAGAAACGCACTGTCTTGGCGAAAGAAAGCGTTTTTGTACAACTTCATATAAATCGGTGTAACTTTTGATAGAAGACTCAGAAATACATATTTATGGCTTCATCTTATAGAATTCAATATCCCCGTGCTAGGCAAACAGGTTTTGCAGCTGTTTGAGCTAAGATTTCCAAGTTATTCACATAATGAAAACCTATACTTTGTTTCGGGTGAGTTCCCCATTCAAATGCATGTAATCGTCAGAAACGCACTGTCTTGGCGAAAGAAAGCGTTTTTGTACAACTTCATATAAATCGGTGTAACTTTTGATAGAAGACTCAGAAATACATATTTATGGCTTCATCTTATAGAATTCAATATCCCCGTGCTAGGCAAACAGGTTTTGCAGCTGTTTGAGCTAAGATTTCCAAGTTATTCACATAATGAAAACCTATACTTTGTTTCGGGTGAGTTCCCCATTCAAATGCATGTAATCGTCAGAAACGCACTGTCTTGGCGAAATAAAGCGTTTTTAATGGTCTTCATAAAGACAGCTGTAACTTTTGATAGAAGATTCAGATATACGTATTCATGGCTTTATCTTCAAGAATTCAATATCCCCGTGCTGGGCAAACAAGTTTTGCAGCTGTTTGAGCTAAGATGTTAAAGTTATTCACATAATGAAAACCTATACTTTGTTTCGGGCAAGTTCCCCATTCAAATGCATGTAATAGCGAGAAACGCACTAACGTGGTGAAATAAAGCGTTTTTCATGGTCTTCATAAAGACAGCTGTAACTTTTGATAGAAGACTCGGAAATACATATTTATGGCTTTATCTTACAGAATTCAATATCCCCGTGCTGGGCAAACAAGTTTTGCAGCTGTTTGAGCTAAGATGTTAAAGTTATTCACATAATGAAAACCTATACTTTGTTTCGTGCGAGTTCCTCATTCAAATGTATGTAATCGTCAGAAACGCACTGTCTTGACAAAAGAAAGCGTTTTTAATGGTCTTCATAAAGACAGGTGTAACTTTTGATAGACGACTCAGAAATACATATTTATGGCTTTATCTTACAGAATTCAATATCCCCGTGCTGGGCAAACAGGTTTTGCAGCTGTTTGAGCTAAGATTTTCAAGTTATTCACATAATGAAAATCTATACTTTGTGTCGGGCGAGAACGCCATTCAAATGCATGTAATAGCGAGAAACGCATTGTCTTGACAAAAGAAAGCGTTTTTGTACAACTTCATATAAATAGGTGTAACTTTTGGTAGAAGACTCAGAAATACATATGTATGCATTTATCTTATAGAATTCAATATCCCCGTGCTGGGCAAACAGGTTTTGCAGCTGTTTGAGCTAAGATTTCCAAGTTATTCACATAATGAAAACCTATACTTTGTTTCGGGCGAGTTCCCCATTCAAATGCATGTAATCGTCAGAAACGCACTGTCTTGGCGAAATAAAGCGTTTTTAATGGTCTTCATAAAGACAGCTGTAACTTTTGATAGAAGATTCAGATATACGTATTCATGGCTTTATCTTCAAGAATTCAATATCCCCGTGCTGGGCAAACAAGTTTTGCAGCTGTTTGAGCTAAGATGTTAAAGTTATTCACATAATGAAAACCTATACTTTGTTTCGTGCGAGTTCCTCATTCAAATGTATGTAATCGTCAGAAACGCACTGTCTTGACAAAAGAAAGCGTTTTTAATGGTCTTCATAAAGACAGGTGTAACTTTTGATAGACGACTCAGAAATACATATTTATGGCTTTATCTTACAGAATTCAATATCCCCGTGCTGGGCAAACAGGTTTTGCAGCTGTTTGAGCTAAGATTTTCAAGTTATTCACATAATGAAAACCTATACTTTGTTTCGTGCGAGAACTCCATTCAAATGCATGCGAGACGCACTAACTGGTGAAATAAAGCGTTTCAAATCAAATCAAATCAAATCACTTTTTATTGTCACATCACATGTGCAGGCACACTGGCACAGCACATGCGAGTGAAATTCTTGTGTGCGAGCCCCACAAGCAACAGAGATGTGCAAACACAACAACACAAACGAGCAAAATACAAGAATGGCCAACCTGAAACTAATAAATATATGTACAATATATAATAGTGTATGCATTTCTGGATGTGTATACTCAATATTTTCCTACGTGTGTGTGTGTGTGTGTGTGTGTGTGTGTGTGTGTGTGTGTGTGTGTGTATACACATTTTTACAAATTAAATAGTAAAAAAATAAAATAAAATAATAATAATAATAATAATAAAATATATAAAATATACAGAGTTGAATATGTGCAAAACAAGTGGCATTTATATGCAGTGTGGAGTGCATAATGTTGAAGTTCCAGTAGTGAAGCTGAGGTGTCTATGACGTGTTCAGCAGTCTGATGGCCTGATGGAAGAAGCTGTCTCTCAGTCTGCTGGTACGGGACCGGATGCTGCAGAACCTCCTTCCTGATGGAAGCAGTCTGAACAGTTTATGGCTGGGGTGACTGGAGTCCTTGATGATCCTCCCCGCTTTCCTCAGGCACCGCTTCCTGTAGATGTCTTGGAGGGAGGGAAGCTCACCTCCAATTATCCGTTCAGAGCACCGCACTACTCGCTGGAGAGCTTTGCAGTTGTAGGCGGTGCTGTTGCCATACCAGGTGGTGATGCATCCAGTGAGGATGCTCTCAATGGCACAGCGATAGAAGGTCCTGAGGATGCGGGGGCTCATGCCGAATCTTTTCAGTCTCCTGAGAAAGAAGAGGCGCTGCTGCGCCTTCTTCACTGTTTTGTTTGTGTGTACTGACCACGTAAGATCCTCAGCCAGATGTACGCCAAGGAACCGGAAGCTGCTCACTCTCTCCACAGCAGCGCCGTTGATGGTGATGGGGGTGTGTACTTCTCTGCACCTCCGGAAGTCCACTATCAACTCCTTTGTCTTTGCGACGTTGAGGGTGAGATGGTTGTCTTGACACCAGTGGGTCAGGGCGCTGACCTCCTCCCTGTAAGCCGTCTCATCACCGTTGGTGATAAGACCCACCACTGTAGTGTCGTCCGCAAACTTCACAATGATGTTGGAGCTGTTAGTGGCTGTGCAGTCGTAGGTGTAGAGTGAGTACAGGAGAGGGCTCAGTACACACCCCTGTGGAGCACCAGTGTTCAGTGTGATGGGGGATGAGGTGATGCTGCCCAGTCTGACCACCTGGCGTCTGTCAGACAGGAAGCTAAGGATCCAGCTGCAGAGGGAGCTGCTCAGTCCTAGATCCTGCAGTTTCCTGTCCAGCTTCGAGGGAACGATGGTATTGAATGCTGAGCTGTAATCTACAAACAGCATCCTCACATACGTGTCTCTCTTCTCCAGGTGTGACAGGGCAGTGTGTAGTGTCAGGGCTATGGCATCATCAGTGGACCTGTTGTGGCGGTATGCAAACTGTAGAGGGTCCAGTGAGTCGGGTAGTGCAGAGCAGATGAAGTCCCTGACCAGCTTCTCGAAGCATTTGCTTACGATGGGGGTCAGGGCTACAGGTCGCCAGTCGTTCAATGAGGAGATGGTGGAGGATTTGGGTACAGGGACGATGGTGGCCATTTTGAAGCAGGCTGGGACTACAGACAGAGAGAGGGAAAGGTTGAAGATGTGCGTGAACACTCCAGCCAGCTGAGCCGCGCATGACCTGAGGACGCGGCCGGGAATCCCGTCCGGACCAGTAGCTTTGCGTGCGTTCACCTTCCTGAAGCACTTCCGCACATCCTCCTCAGACACAGTGTGCGCACTGACGTCATCCGCGGTGCGCACATTGTCCGGTCTCATGGTGTTCGCTGTGTCGAATCTAGCGTAGAATACGTTTACATCCTCACACAGAGAGGCCGTGGTCTGCGGTGTGCTGGTTTTCCCTCTAAAGTCTGTGATCGTGTTTAGTCCCTGCCACATACTCCGAGGGTTGTCAAACTGTTGTTCCACCCTGTCCCTGTACTCACGTTTGGCTGCTTTGATCGTCTTCCGGAGTTGGTAATGTGCGTGTTTGTAGTCCGATGTGTTCGCGGAGGCAAAGGCGGTGCTCCGTGCCGCCAGTGCCGCGCGAACATCTCCGTTAATCCAGGGTTTTTGATTTGGGAAGGATTTGACTGTTCTGGATGGGACGACATCTTCCACGCATTTCCTGATAAATCCACAGACTGAGTCTGTGTATTCATCAACGTCTCTGGCGGCCACGTGAAACATTTCCCAGTCCGCGTGATCAAAACAGTCCCGCAGCGCAGACTCCGATTGGTCCGTCCAACAGTGCACCGCCCTCCGGGTTGGAGCTTCCTGTTTCAGCTTCTGCCTGTAGGCGGGCAGGAGCAGGATGGAGCAGTGATCTGATTGGCCGAATGGGGCGCGGGGGAGGGCTTTGTACGCATCCCGGAAAGAGGTGTAACAGTGGTCGAGTTGCCGGTTTCCACGTGTGTTGAAAAGGATGTGTTGATGGAGTTTTGGTGAGACTTTCTTCAGGTTTCCCTTATTAAAGTCTCCGGCTGTGATAAACGCTGCCTCTGGGTGTGCGGTTTCCTCGCTGCTGATCGCGCTGTACAGTTCCCTGAGTGCACGGTCAGTGTCGGCTTGTGGGGGAATGTAAACAGCCGTAATAATCACTGCTGTAAATTCCCTCGGTAGCCAGAATGGCCGGCACTTAATCATCAGGTACTCCAGGTCGGGTGAGCAGAAGGATTTGACCGGGTGCACGTTCGCATAATCACACCAGCTGTTGTTGATCATGAAACACACACCACCGCCTCTGCTTTTCCCAGTAAGATCCTGTGACCTGTCCGCGCGGTGCACAGAGAACCCCGGCAGTTGTATTGCGGAGTCCGGTACTTTGTCCGATAGCCAGGTTTCTGTGAGGCAGATCACGCAGCAGTCCCGCATCTCTCGCTGGAATGAGATCCGTGCCCGAAGCTCGCACAGCTTGTTCTCCAGAGACTGCATATTAGCCAGTAATAAACTGGGTAACGGTGGTCTGTAAGTGCGCCGTCTCAGTCGAACCAGAACGCCAGATCTTCTCCCTCTGCGTCGGCGTTTGCGGCCTCCAGGGCCAGAGAACAAAGGCGTCTCAGGTGAGATGAATGGGGGGTCTGCAAACGGAGCGTCCGTGTTGCAAAACTTGAACTCCGGAAAGTTATAAGAAAGACCGTCTTTTATGTCCAGTAAGGTTTGTCGGTTGTACACAAGGAGACAAGTGCTGCTCGTGAAAAAATAAAGGAAAAGTAAAATTAAACACAGAAGAAAGCCGTTGCTTGGGGGAGCTCGCGACGAGGCTGCCATACTCGGCGCCATCTTGATCACTTGATCACGCGTTTTTAATGGTCTTCATAAAGACAGCTGTAACTTTTGATAGAAGACTCAGAAATACATATTTATGGCTTTATCTTATAGAATTCAATATCCCCGTGCTGGGCAAACAGGTTTTGCAGCTGTTTGAGCTAAGATTTTCAAGTTATTCACATAATGAAAACCTATACTTTGTTTCGTGCGAGTTCCTCATTCAAATGCATGTAATCGTCAGAAACGCACTGTCTTGACAAAAGAAAGCGTTTTTAATGGTCTTCATAAAGACAGGTGTAACTTTTGATAGACGAGTCAGAAATACATATTTATGGCTTTATCTTACAGAATTCAATATCCCCGTGCTGGGCAAACAGGTTTTGCAGCTGTTTGAGCTAAGATTTTCAAGTTATTCACATAATGAAAACCTATACTTTGTGTCGGGCGAGAACGCCATTCAAATGCATGTAATAGCGAGAAACGCACTAACGTGGTGAAATAAAGCGTTTTTCATGGTCTTCATAAAGACAGCTGTAACTTTTGGTAGAAGACTCAGAAATACATATTTATGGCTTTATCTTATAAAATTCGATATCCCCGTGCTGGGCAAACAGGTTTTGCAGCTGTTTGAGCTAAGATTTTCAAGTTATTCACATAATGAAAACCTATACTTTGTTTCGTGCGAGAACTCCATTCAAATGCATGTAATAGCGAGACGCACTAACTGGTGAAATAAAGCGTTTTTAATGGTCTTCATAAAGACAGCTGTAACTTTTGATAGAAGACTCAGAAATACATATTTATGGCTTTATCTTATAGAATTCAATATCCCCGTGCTGGGCAAACAGGTTTTGCAGCTGTTTGAGCTAAGATTTTCAAGTTATTCACATAATGAAAACCTATACTTTGTTTCGTGCGAGAACTCCATTCAAATGCATGTAATAGCGAGAAACGCATTAACTGGTGAAATAAAGCGTTTTAATGGTCTTCATAAAGACAGCTGTAACTTTTGATAGAAGACTCAGAAATACATATTTATGGCTTTATCTTATAGAATTCAATATCCCCGTGCTGGGCAAACAGGTTTTGCAGCTGTTTGAGCTAAGATTTTCAAGTTATTCACAAAATGAATACCTATACTTTGTTTCGTGCGAGTTCCCCATTCAAATGTATGTAATCGTCAGAAACGCACTGTCTTGACAAAAGAAAGCGTTTTTAATGGTCTTCATAAAGACAGGTGTAACTTTTGATAGACGACTCAGAAATACATATTTATGGCTTTATCTTACAGAATTCAATATCCCCGTGCTGGGCAAACAGGTTTTGCAGCTGTTTGAGCTAAGATTTTCAAGTTATTCACATAATGAAAATCTATACTTTGTGTCGGGCGAGAACGCCATTCAAATGCATGTAATAGCGAGAAACGCATTGTCTTGACAAAAGAAAGCGTTTTTGTACAACTTCATATAAATAGGTGTAACTTTTGGTAGAAGACTCAGAAATACATATGTATGCATTTATCTTATAGAATTCAATATCCCCGTGCTGGGCAAACAGATTTTGCAGCTGTTTGAGCTAAGATTTTCAAGTTATTCACATAATGAAAACCTATACTTTGTTTCGTGCGAGAACTCCATTCAAATGCATGCGAGACGCACTAACTGGTGAAATAAAGCGTTTCAAATCAAATCAAATCAAATCACTTTTTATTGTCACATCACATGTGCAGGCACACTGGCACAGCACATGCGAGTGAAATTCTTGTGTGCGAGCCCCACAAGCAACAGAGATGTGCAAACACAACAACACAAACGAGCAAAATACAAGAATGGCCAACCTGAAACTAATAAATATATGTACAATATATAATAGTGTATGCATTTCTGGATGTGTATACTCAATATTTTCCTACGTGTGTGTGTGTGTGTGTGTGTGTGTGTGTGTGTGTGTGTGTGTGTGTGTGTGTGTGTGTGTGTGTGTGTGTGTGTGTATACACATTTTTACAAATTAAATAGTAAAAAAATAAAATAAAATAATAATAATAATAATAATAAAATATATAAAATATACAGAGTTGAATATGTGCAAAACAAGTGGCATTTATATGCAGTGTGGAGTGCATAATGTTGAAGTTCCAGTAGTGAAGCTGAGGTGTCTATGACGTGTTCAGCAGTCTGATGGCCTGATGGAAGAAGCTGTCTCTCAGTCTGCTGGTACGGGACCGGATGCTGCAGAACCTCCTTCCTGATGGAAGCAGTCTGAACAGTTTATGGCTGGGGTGACTGGAGTCCTTGATGATCCTCCCCGCTTTCCTCAGGCACCGCTTCCTGTAGATGTCTTGGAGGGAGGGAAGCTCACCTCCAATTATCCGTTCAGAGCACCGCACTACTCGCTGGAGAGCTTTGCAGTTGTAGGCGGTGCTGTTGCCATACCAGGTGGTGATGCATCCAGTGAGGATGCTCTCAATGGCACAGCGATAGAAGGTCCTGAGGATGCGGGGGCTCATGCCGAATCTTTTCAGTCTCCTGAGAAAGAAGAGGCGCTGCTGCGCCTTCTTCACTGTTTTGTTTGTGTGTACTGACCACGTAAGATCCTCAGCCAGATGTACGCCAAGGAACCGGAAGCTGCTCACTCTCTCCACAGCAGCGCCGTTGATGGTGATGGGGGTGTGTACTTCTCTGCACCTCCGGAAGTCCACTATCAACTCCTTTGTCTTTGCGACGTTGAGGGTGAGATGGTTGTCTTGACACCAGTGGGTCAGGGCGCTGACCTCCTCCCTGTAAGCCGTCTCATCACCGTTGGTGATAAGACCCACCACTGTAGTGTCGTCCGCAAACTTCACAATGATGTTGGAGCTGTTAGTGGCTGTGCAGTCGTAGGTGTAGAGTGAGTACAGGAGAGGGCTCAGTACACACCCCTGTGGAGCACCAGTGTTCAGTGTGATGGGGGATGAGGTGATGCTGCCCAGTCTGACCACCTGGCGTCTGTCAGACAGGAAGCTAAGGATCCAGCTGCAGAGGGAGCTGCTCAGTCCTAGATCCTGCAGTTTCCTGTCCAGCTTCGAGGGAACGATGGTATTGAATGCTGAGCTGTAATCTACAAACAGCATCCTCACATACGTGTCTCTCTTCTCCAGGTGTGACAGGGCAGTGTGTAGTGTCAGGGCTATGGCATCATCAGTGGACCTGTTGTGGCGGTATGCAAACTGTAGAGGGTCCAGTGAGTCGGGTAGTGCAGAGCAGATGAAGTCCCTGACCAGCTTCTCGAAGCATTTGCTTACGATGGGGGTCAGGGCTACAGGTCGCCAGTCGTTCAATGAGGAGATGGTGGAGGATTTGGGTACAGGGACGATGGTGGCCATTTTGAAGCAGGCTGGGACTACAGACAGAGAGAGGGAAAGGTTGAAGATGTGCGTGAACACTCCAGCCAGCTGAGCCGCGCATGACCTGAGGACGCGGCCGGGAATCCCGTCCGGACCAGTAGCTTTGCGTGCGTTCACCTTCCTGAAGCACTTCCGCACATCCTCCTCAGACACAGTGTGCGCACTGACGTCATCCGCGGTGCGCACATTGTCCGGTCTCATGGTGTTCGCTGTGTCGAATCTAGCGTAGAATACGTTTACATCCTCACACAGAGAGGCCGTGGTCTGCGGTGTGCTGGTTTTCCCTCTAAAGTCTGTGATCGTGTTTAGTCCCTGCCACATACTCCGAGGGTTGTCAAACTGTTGTTCCACCCTGTCCCTGTACTCACGTTTGGCTGCTTTGATCGTCTTCCGGAGTTGGTAATGTGCGTGTTTGTAGTCCGATGTGTTCGCGGAGGCAAAGGCGGTGCTCCGTGCCGCCAGTGCCGCGCGAACATCTCCGTTAATCCAGGGTTTTTGATTTGGGAAGGATTTGACTGTTCTGGATGGGACGACATCTTCCACGCATTTCCTGATAAATCCACAGACTGAGTCTGTGTATTCATCAACGTCTCTGGCGGCCACGTGAAACATTTCCCAGTCCGCGTGATCAAAACAGTCCCGCAGCGCAGACTCCGATTGGTCCGTCCAACAGTGCACCGCCCTCCGGGTTGGAGCTTCCTGTTTCAGCTTCTGCCTGTAGGCGGGCAGGAGCAGGATGGAGCAGTGATCTGATTGGCCGAATGGGGCGCGGGGGAGGGCTTTGTACGCATCCCGGAAAGAGGTGTAACAGTGGTCGAGTTGCCGGTTTCCACGTGTGTTGAAAAGGATGTGTTGATGGAGTTTTGGTGAGACTTTCTTCAGGTTTCCCTTATTAAAGTCTCCGGCTGTGATAAACGCTGCCTCTGGGTGTGCGGTTTCCTCGCTGCTGATCGCGCTGTACAGTTCCCTGAGTGCACGGTCAGTGTCGGCTTGTGGGGGAATGTAAACAGCCGTAATAATCACTGCTGTAAATTCCCTCGGTAGCCAGAATGGCCGGCACTTAATCATCAGGTACTCCAGGTCGGGTGAGCAGAAGGATTTGACCGGGTGCACGTTCGCATAATCACACCAGCTGTTGTTGATCATGAAACACACACCACCGCCTCTGCTTTTCCCAGTAAGATCCTGTGACCTGTCCGCGCGGTGCACAGAGAACCCCGGCAGTTGTATTGCGGAGTCCGGTACTTTGTCCGATAGCCAGGTTTCTGTGAGGCAGATCACGCAGCAGTCCCGCATCTCTCGCTGGAATGAGATCCGTGCCCGAAGCTCGCACAGCTTGTTCTCCAGAGACTGCATATTAGCCAGTAATAAACTGGGTAACGGTGGTCTGTAAGTGCGCCGTCTCAGTCGAACCAGAACGCCAGATCTTCTCCCTCTGCGTCGGCGTTTGCGGCCTCCAGGGCCAGAGAACAAAGGCGTCTCAGGTGAGATGAATGGGGGGTCTGCAAACGGAGCGTCCGTGTTGCAAAACTTGAACTCCGGAAAGTTATAAGAAAGACCGTCTTTTATGTCCAGTAAGGTTTGTCGGTTGTACACAAGGAGACAAGTGCTGCTCGTGAAAAAATAAAGGAAAAGTAAAATTAAACACAGAAGAAAGCCGTTGCTTGGGGGAGCTCGCGACGAGGCTGCCATACTCGGCGCCATCTTGATCACTTGATCACGCGTTTTTAATGGTCTTCATAAAGACAGCTGTAACTTTTGATAGAAGACTCAGAAATACATATTTATGGCTTTATCTTATAGAATTCAATATCCCCGTGCTGGGCAAACAGGTTTTGCAGCTGTTTGAGCTAAGATTTTCAAGTTATTCACAAAATGAATACCTATACTTTGTTTCGTGCGAGTTCCCCATTCAAATGCATGTAATAGCGAGAAACGCACTGTCTTGGCGAAATAAAGCGTTTTTGCACAACTTCGTATAGATAGGTGTAACTTATGATAGAAGTTTCAGATATACGTATTCATGGCTTTATCTTATAGAATTCAATATCGCCGTGCTGGGCAAACAGGTTTTGCAGCTGTTTGAGCTAAGATTTTCAAGTTATTCACATAATGAAAACCTATACTTTGTTTCGGGCGAGTTCCCCATCGAAATGCATGTAATAGCCAGAAACGCACTGTCTTGACGAAAGAAAGCGTTTTTGTACAACTTCATATAAATAGCTGTAACTTTTGATAGAAGACTCGGATACACATGTTTATGGCTTTATCTTATAGAACTCAAGGTTCCCGTGCTGGGAAAACAGGTTTTGCAGCTGTTTGAGCTAAGATTTCCAAGTTATTCACATAATGAAAACCTATACTTTGTTTCGGGCGAGTTCCCCATTCAAATGCATGTAATCGTCAGAAACGCACTGTCTTGGCGAAATAAAGCGTTTTTAATGTTCTTCATAAAGACAGCTGTAACTTTTGATAGAAGATTCAGATATACGTATTCATGGCTTTATCTTCAAGAATTCAATATCCCCGTGCTGGGCAAACAAGTTTTGCAGCTGTTTGAGCTAAGATGTTAAAGTTATTCACATAATGAAAACCTATACTTTGTTTCGTGCGAGTTCCTCATTCAAATGTATGTAATCGTCAGAAACGCACTGTCTTGACAAAAGAAAGCGTTTTTAATGGTCTTCATAAAGACAGGTGTAACTTTTGATAGACGACTCAGAAATACATATTTATGGCTTTATCTTACAGAATTCAATATCCCCGTGCTGGGCAAACAGGTTTTGCAGCTGTTTGAGCTAAGATTTTCAAGTTATTCACATAATGAAAATCTATACTTTGTGTCGGGCGAGAACGCCATTCAAATGCATGTAATAGCGAGAAACGCATTGTCTTGACAAAAGAAAGCGTTTTTGTACAACTTCATATAAATAGGTGTAACTTTTGGTAGAAGACTCAGAAATACATATGTATGCATTTATCTTATAGAATTCAATATCCCCGTGCTGGGCAAACAGATTTTGCAGCTGTTTGAGCTAAGATTTTCAAGTTATTCACATAATGAAAACCTATACTTTGTTTCGTGCGAGAACTCCATTCAAATGCATGCGAGACGCACTAACTGGTGAAATAAAGCGTTTCAAATCAAATCAAATCAAATCACTTTTTATTGTCACATCACATGTGCAGGCACACTGGCACAGCACATGCGAGTGAAATTCTTGTGTGCGAGCCCCACAAGCAACAGAGATGTGCAAACACAACAACACAAACGAGCAAAATACAAGAATGGCCAACCTGAAACTAATAAATATATGTACAATATATAATAGTGTATGCATTTCTGGATGTGTATACTCAATATTTTCCTACGTGTGTGTGTGTGTGTGTGTGTGTGTGTGTGTGTGTGTGTGTGTGTGTGTGTGTGTGTGTGTGTATACACATTTTTACAAATTAAATAGTAAAAAAATAAAATAAAATAATAATAATAATAATAATAAAATATATAAAATATACAGAGTTGAATATGTGCAAAACAAGTGGCATTTATATGCAGTGTGGAGTGCATAATGTTGAAGTTCCAGTAGTGAAGCTGAGGTGTCTATGACGTGTTCAGCAGTCTGATGGCCTGATGGAAGAAGCTGTCTCTCAGTCTGCTGGTACGGGACCGGATGCTGCAGAACCTCCTTCCTGATGGAAGCAGTCTGAACAGTTTATGGCTGGGGTGACTGGAGTCCTTGATGATCCTCCCCGCTTTCCTCAGGCACCGCTTCCTGTAGATGTCTTGGAGGGAGGGAAGCTCACCTCCAATTATCCGTTCAGAGCACCGCACTACTCGCTGGAGAGCTTTGCAGTTGTAGGCGGTGCTGTTGCCATACCAGGTGGTGATGCATCCAGTGAGGATGCTCTCAATGGCACAGCGATAGAAGGTCCTGAGGATGCGGGGGCTCATGCCGAATCTTTTCAGTCTCCTGAGAAAGAAGAGGCGCTGCTGCGCCTTCTTCACTGTTTTGTTTGTGTGTACTGACCACGTAAGATCCTCAGCCAGATGTACGCCAAGGAACCGGAAGCTGCTCACTCTCTCCACAGCAGCGCCGTTGATGGTGATGGGGGTGTGTACTTCTCTGCACCTCCGGAAGTCCACTATCAACTCCTTTGTCTTTGCGACGTTGAGGGTGAGATGGTTGTCTTGACACCAGTGGGTCAGGGCGCTGACCTCCTCCCTGTAAGCCGTCTCATCACCGTTGGTGATAAGACCCACCACTGTAGTGTCGTCCGCAAACTTCACAATGATGTTGGAGCTGTTAGTGGCTGTGCAGTCGTAGGTGTAGAGTGAGTACAGGAGAGGGCTCAGTACACACCCCTGTGGAGCACCAGTGTTCAGTGTGATGGGGGATGAGGTGATGCTGCCCAGTCTGACCACCTGGCGTCTGTCAGACAGGAAGCTAAGGATCCAGCTGCAGAGGGAGCTGCTCAGTCCTAGATCCTGCAGTTTCCTGTCCAGCTTCGAGGGAACGATGGTATTGAATGCTGAGCTGTAATCTACAAACAGCATCCTCACATACGTGTCTCTCTTCTCCAGGTGTGACAGGGCAGTGTGTAGTGTCAGGGCTATGGCATCATCAGTGGACCTGTTGTGGCGGTATGCAAACTGTAGAGGGTCCAGTGAGTCGGGTAGTGCAGAGCAGATGAAGTCCCTGACCAGCTTCTCGAAGCATTTGCTTACGATGGGGGTCAGGGCTACAGGTCGCCAGTCGTTCAATGAGGAGATGGTGGAGGATTTGGGTACAGGGACGATGGTGGCCATTTTGAAGCAGGCTGGGACTACAGACAGAGAGAGGGAAAGGTTGAAGATGTGCGTGAACACTCCAGCCAGCTGAGCCGCGCATGACCTGAGGACGCGGCCGGGAATCCCGTCCGGACCAGTAGCTTTGCGTGCGTTCACCTTCCTGAAGCACTTCCGCACATCCTCCTCAGACACAGTGTGCGCACTGACGTCATCCGCGGTGCGCACATTGTCCGGTCTCATGGTGTTCGCTGTGTCGAATCTAGCGTAGAATACGTTTACATCCTCACACAGAGAGGCCGTGGTCTGCGGTGTGCTGGTTTTCCCTCTAAAGTCTGTGATCGTGTTTAGTCCCTGCCACATACTCCGAGGGTTGTCAAACTGTTGTTCCACCCTGTCCCTGTACTCACGTTTGGCTGCTTTGATCGTCTTCCGGAGTTGGTAATGTGCGTGTTTGTAGTCCGATGTGTTCGCGGAGGCAAAGGCGGTGCTCCGTGCCGCCAGTGCCGCGCGAACATCTCCGTTAATCCAGGGTTTTTGATTTGGGAAGGATTTGACTGTTCTGGATGGGACGACATCTTCCACGCATTTCCTGATAAATCCACAGACTGAGTCTGTGTATTCATCAACGTCTCTGGCGGCCACGTGAAACATTTCCCAGTCCGCGTGATCAAAACAGTCCCGCAGCGCAGACTCCGATTGGTCCGTCCAACAGTGCACCGCCCTCCGGGTTGGAGCTTCCTGTTTCAGCTTCTGCCTGTAGGCGGGCAGGAGCAGGATGGAGCAGTGATCTGATTGGCCGAATGGGGCGCGGGGGAGGGCTTTGTACGCATCCCGGAAAGAGGTGTAACAGTGGTCGAGTTGCCGGTTTCCACGTGTGTTGAAAAGGATGTGTTGATGGAGTTTTGGTGAGACTTTCTTCAGGTTTCCCTTATTAAAGTCTCCGGCTGTGATAAACGCTGCCTCTGGGTGTGCGGTTTCCTCGCTGCTGATCGCGCTGTACAGTTCCCTGAGTGCACGGTCAGTGTCGGCTTGTGGGGGAATGTAAACAGCCGTAATAATCACTGCTGTAAATTCCCTCGGTAGCCAGAATGGCCGGCACTTAATCATCAGGTACTCCAGGTCGGGTGAGCAGAAGGATTTGACCGGGTGCACGTTCGCATAATCACACCAGCTGTTGTTGATCATGAAACACACACCACCGCCTCTGCTTTTCCCAGTAAGATCCTGTGACCTGTCCGCGCGGTGCACAGAGAACCCCGGCAGTTGTATTGCGGAGTCCGGTACTTTGTCCGATAGCCAGGTTTCTGTGAGGCAGATCACGCAGCAGTCCCGCATCTCTCGCTGGAATGAGATCCGTGCCCGAAGCTCGCACAGCTTGTTCTCCAGAGACTGCATATTAGCCAGTAATAAACTGGGTAACGGTGGTCTGTAAGTGCGCCGTCTCAGTCGAACCAGAACGCCAGATCTTCTCCCTCTGCGTCGGCGTTTGCGGCCTCCAGGGCCAGAGAACAAAGGCGTCTCAGGTGAGATGAATGGGGGGTCTGCAAACGGAGCGTCCGTGTTGCAAAACTTGAACTCCGGAAAGTTATAAGAAAGACCGTCTTTTATGTCCAGTAAGGTTTGTCGGTTGTACACAAGGAGACAAGTGCTGCTCGTGAAAAAATAAAGGAAAAGTAAAATTAAACACAGAAGAAAGCCGTTGCTTGGGGGAGCTCGCGACGAGGCTGCCATACTCGGCGCCATCTTGATCACTTGATCACGCGTTTTTAATGGTCTTCATAAAGACAGCTGTAACTTTTGATAGAAGACTCAGAAATACATATTTATGGCTTTATCTTATAGAATTCAATATCCCCGTGCTGGGCAAACAGGTTTTGCAGCTGTTTGAGCTAAGATTTTCAAGTTATTCACAAAATGAAAACCTATACTTTGTTTCGTGCGAGTTCCTCATTCAAATGCATGTAATCGTCAGAAACGCACTGTCTTGACAAAAGAAAGCGTTTTTAATGGTCTTCATAAAGACAGGTGTAACTTTTGATAGACGAGTCAGAAATACATATTTATGGCTTTATCTTACAGAATTCAATATCCCCGTGCTGGGCAAACAGGTTTTGCAGCTGTTTGAGCTAAGATTTTCAAGTTATTCACATAATGAAAACCTATACTTTGTGTCGGGCGAGAACGCCATTCAAATGCATGTAATAGCGAGAAACGCACTAACGTGGTGAAATAAAGCGTTTTTCATGGTCTTCATAAAGACAGCTGTAACTTTTGGTAGAAGACTCAGAAATACATATTTATGGCTTTATCTTATAAAATTCGATATCCCCGTGCTGGGCAAACAGGTTTTGCAGCTGTTTGAGCTAAGATTTTCAAGTTATTCACATAATGAAAACCTATACTTTGTTTCGTGCGAGAACTCCATTCAAATGCATGTAATAGCGAGACGCACTAACTGGTGAAATAAAGCGTTTTTAATGGTCTTCATAAAGACAGCTGTAACTTTTGATAGAAGACTCAGAAATACATATTTATGGCTTTATCTTATAGAATTCAATATCCCCGTGCTGGGCAAACAGGTTTTGCAGCTGTTTGAGCTAAGATTTTCAAGTTATTCACATAATGAAAACCTATACTTTGTTTCGTGCGAGAACTCCATTCAAATGCATGTAATAGCGAGAAACGCATTAACTGGTGAAATAAAGCGTTTTAATGGTCTTCATAAAGACAGCTGTAACTTTTGATAGAAGACTCAGAAATACATATTTATGGCTTTATCTTATAGAATTCAATATCCCCGTGCTGGGCAAACAGGTTTTGCAGCTGTTTGAGCTAAGATTTTCAAGTTATTCACAAAATGAATACCTATACTTTGTTTCGTGCGAGTTCCCCATTCAAATGCATGTAATAGCGAGAAACGCACTGTCTTGGCGAAATAAAGCGTTTTTGCACAACTTCGTATAGATAGGTGTAACTTATGATAGAAGTTTCAGATATACGTATTCATGGCTTTATCTTATAGAATTCAATATCGCCGTGCTGGGCAAACAGGTTTTGCAGCTGTTTGAGCTAAGATTTTCAAGTTATTCACATAATGAAAACCTATACTTTGTTTCGGGCGAGTTCCCCATCGAAATGCATGTAATAGCCAGAAACGCACTGTCTTGACGAAAGAAAGCGTTTTTGTACAACTTCATATAAATAGCTGTAACTTTTGATAGAAGACTCGGATACACATGTTTATGGCTTTATCTTATAGAACTCAAGGTTCCCGTGCTGGGAAAACAGGTTTTGCAGCTGTTTGAGCTAAGATTTCCAAGTTATTCACATAATGAAAACTTATACTTTGTTTCGGTCGAGTTCCCCATTCAAATGCATGTAACAGTGAGAAACGCACTGTCTTGGTGAAAGAAAGCGTTTTTGTACAACTTCATATAAATAGCTGTAACTTTTGATAGAAGACTCGGATACACATGTTTATGGCTTTATCTTATAGAACTCAAGGTCCCCGTGTTCTTTTGATAGAAGACTCGGATACACATGTTTATAGCTTTATCTTATAGAACTCAAGGTCTCCGTGCTGGGAAAACAGGTTTTGCAGCTGTTTGAGCTAGGATTTTCAAGTTATTCACATAATGAAAACCTATACTTTGTTTCGTGCGAGAACTCCATTCAAATGCATGTAATAGCGAGAAACGCACTAACTGGTGAAATAAAGCGTTTTTGTACAACTTCATATGAATGTAATATCAGTTCTGTTTTCTACTTTGATCACTTAGACCAAAAAGTGTTGTTTTCAGATTCTTTTTTTTAAATCTATAAAGCACCTGCTCATTTTTTATTACAATTAGTTTCACATAAATATTAGTGTTTCCTTTAAAATCTTTTAATGCTTACACTACACTGTACACATTAGAGACATTTCTGTTACCTGTTTCTGTTGACTCAGAGTTGTGAAATGTTCTTTTATTTGATAAACAATATGAAGTTCATAATTTTCTTACAAATAAAACTATAATGACAAACATGAACAGCTGTGCTTATTTCTGAGACATGAGTTTTTGAATGTGTTTAGACAGTGTGCATTTGTATGCTGAAACTGTAATGGTGAACCTGAGGTGATGGTCAACAGAAGGCAAATATATATCACAATATAAAACAATATTGAAGTAATGTCTTTACCCCCTGCAGCGTGTGGACGCGGTGCACACAATCACCTTATTCACTGTAGTAAACATGCACCGCTAGCTCACGTGACTGACTGTCTCCATAGTTACATCGTATATTATTAGCTATGTAAACAGCTTCCATAGATACCGCCATAGCTCTCTGCAGCTGTAACACTTTCACACTTTGAAAATCATTTCACGTGTTTGATAGTTATGAAGACAGAATATGTTTTTAAGGTCATGCTAGGCGGTTGCTATGGTGGTTGCTGTGGACTTGGCTGGACCTCATCCGATTCCTGTTATTAGCTGTCCGCCGTAGGAAGGCTGCGTTCCATTTACAAGTAGTGACATTCTGCCGCAACTCGAACTCAAACCCCGCTTTGTTCTTTAATTATAGGCCTTTTATAGCCGTTCATGACACACACACACACACACACACGCACACACACACACACACACACACACACACACACACACACACACACACACACACACACAAAACACTTTGCCTCACAATGACAGTGTAACTTTACCTAACCTAACCTTTAAAGTATCTGATATAGTATAGAAAAATGAAGCAACCAGAGATTTAATGATGAAGACTCTGGGTTTTGTAGTTCACGTTTTACACACCTGAATGACTCTTTGCATATAATTTATTGAAGAGGAGTTTAGAATGCACTTTATATTTAGACTGTTGCTGTTTAATTTTTTAGATTGTTGCCGTGTTATGTCATGAATAAGGTTCACCTGCTGGGGGTTTGATGGATCAGCTGGACAATACAGTCAAAGTCAGACTTCATTCATCATATGCAAGAATCCTAGTTGGATTTTTGTTGTCACTCATGTTTTTGAACCAAATATTGAAAATAATTCTGACAGACTGGATACCTCATCAGGGTGTACATTACCTTTCACTCAAGCATCCCAGGACAGAGCCTTGCCCCACCATGAGCCTGGGTGGATCCGTGGTTATAATATAAAAGGACCAATGCTGAATATGAATATTTCATGAAAATTGAATTATAATACGAATTAGTAATAAGGGTTTCTCTGCGCCCTTCTCCACCCCATACTCAAAGAGCTGCGGGCAGAGAGGGTGACAGGAGAGGATGGCACTGAAGAGAAGATGCTCGGTTTCTGGAGTCTCCTGGTCCTGTCAGTATTAGTAGGATGCATCTGCTGTGTCTTCTCGTGGATGCTCACCTACCTTGACTCATTCCAGCCTGGTATGGATTTCCCAACACTGCGGACAGTGGCCCACGTCAGAGACGTTTAATATTTATTACATATGTCTGAATTGCTAACCCTAACCCTAGCTCAACAGACCACAATGCCCTGGACTGTCAGTATTATTACATGCTGTGAACATAAGTAGCTTTGATCACAGTTTATGTTGTAAAAGAGAAGGAATATTGAAAAAAAGATCAACATTGTGATATTATTTGTTCCAAACTGACCAGAAACATGCTTGTCATACTCTCACAGCAGGCCCGGCCCTAACCAATCTGGCGCCCTAGGCAAGATTTTAGGTGGCGCCCCCCTACATCGGCAGTGTAGTGTATGTACTCACAAGAAACCGAATAGCTTTGTCTTTGACCTTTTTTTTTACTTAAAGAAAGCAAATTCACAATCAGAATAATTAACAAGATAAAAAAAATATATGAATAAATAAATGAATACAAAAAATTAAAAAATGAATATATGAAATACAATAACACCGCTTGATGCTGCTGCTGCTGCAAAACTGGTGGGTTGTGCTGCTGAGGTGGAGGCAACAGGAAGACCGCTTGATGCTGCTGCATCATGGCTGGGTTGTGCTGCTAAAGCTGCATCACTGGTGGGTTGTGCTGCTGAAGTGGAGGCAGCAGCAGTAGATGTGGTAGATGGCCCAGGGGTGGGATTTAGAAACTTCAACAGTGCATCTGAAGAGAGGAGTATGTGACACCACTGAGTATTAAAGTCTAATAATAAAAACATATGATTCCAGGAATAAAATGAAATTATATAATATAAATGAAAAACCAAAGAGATATATGTATGATGTTAACTGATATGCAAATTAGATTAGATTCAATTTATTGTCATCATTACAGTGAAATGCTGAATAGCAGAATGCAAAGTAACAGTATAATATCATATGAGAATGTTATGTTATGACAACCCGTTCTCACTCCCAAAGCGTAACATTTTACGCTAGGTGACAAATCGTCACCATATTATGTTTTCGGCTACCCACCACGTTCCTAAATGACGACCTCGGAAAAAGAGGAAATATGAGAACCGTCTGGACTGAACCTACACATGTTCGCTCTTTTTCTTCAAATCGCTTAGAAACACACTATTTAACATCATTAAAGTCCTGGTTAAGGTCAGGAATACGGTTATGGTCAGGGCTAGGGATAAGGTTAGGTTTAGGGCTGGAATACAGGGCTGGAACGTCTACTACCGCGGGAGCGTCATTGCACTGGATTCCAGCAATAACCCGCCGCGTACCATAAGAACGCCGAAGGTCTCCTTTCGCGTTCCTCAGGAACGCCGCGGGACGTGACAAAACGTCGACATGTTACGCCTCGGGAGTGAGAACGCTATGATTATCTTTGACCGAATCACAGCAGTGCTCATATTAAAAAACAGCATTCCCTCTCATGTGATATTGCTTAATTAACATTAATGATGTGCACTTTAACAACTAGGCTTACAACTATAATATATACAGGGGTGGAAAAGTGACTATTACCTGCAGGGTAAACGTTAGCTAACCAGAAGGCAATAACAATGTAAACAAAAAACACCTGCTTAAAAGATGAATACAAATGAGGAATGGTGGGAAAGGTGGGAGTACTGTAATTACCTAACGTTACATTATTATTTTCCATAACAATTTAGCCCCCTCCACAATATTAACTGACGTTAAAACAGTTAACTAGCTATTTATTGATTAGCAATTAGCGAATCATGTAACATTAGCTTAATGCTAAAAATTTAGGTTACTATCACATTCAGACAAATAATTTCATGTAGGCTAACGTTACCTACCTCTGTCTTTTTCTCGTTTCTCCTCCTCTTCTTTTCTCTTTTTTCTTCCCTGGGCACCTGACAGTTTTGGCCGTTTTGACATCTTGTGTTGACTTTTTGATGTGGTGACGTCCAAAAGGAACCATGATACGGGAAGGGAGGGGGCGCACCGTGCGGGGAGGGGGGGGGGGGGGGGGGGGGGGGGGGGCGTAATGTTGTAACAAATAATATTTCTATTAAATAAGCTTTACATTGCATTTTAATTAACGTGGGATTATTTTTTGTATTTAGAAATAATAGTACCAACTTTTTTTTTTTTTTTCAACATTTGTGGCACTGGCGTGGCGCCCCCTGATGGACGGCGCCCTTAGCATTTGCCTATACGGCCTATGCCACGGGCCGGCCCTGTCTCACAGCAAAGGATCAGACTCACTGTGCATGACGGCTCAGGCCAATGATGTCTGTTAGATTGTCAGTTGTTGTGCTTCTGTACAGTTAGGGTCACCGTCTCTATTTCAGAATAATTAATATGCGGAAAACACTAAAAGTTGATTGTCTTCCAATATTCTAGCATAATTAAAAAACTTTGACTTTGTAAGTACATATTATTAGTCCTAATGCCAGTATGATTCTTCATAACTCCTGCTTTGAAATACTGAACTTTAAAATTTACTTGATGAAAGATAATTTACAGTGGCACTCTGTCAGGATAATTCTGACTATAAGATCACTCTATTAATCTGAATCCTTCTGAAATGTGCTGTGAATGAATGCTGATGCAACTCACTGTGGGAAAGCTGTTAATAAAATGAATCTCACATGCAACACATTCACAGAGGAAGAGGACACAAAGGGAGGACATGCAGAGGCTGTGTTAAAGTCAGAAATCCAAATCTTTAGTCAAAAACAGGCGGCGGTTACAAACAGGAAGACAAGCAGTCCATCAAACAGTCTACAGGGTCAAACATACAGAGAATTCAAACAGCAGTAAAAAAATAACTGGACACTGAAAAACTTAAAGCAATGTGAGACACAATAAAAGGAAGAAGCGCAGTATATTCACTGAATTATCATCAATTACAAAAGAGAAAAAGAGAAAAGGAGAAAAACAATGATTTCTACGAAAATAAACCTTGATGGAAACATACAGAATGTAAACTGTGTGAGTTTGGTGAACTTTGTTAGTAACAAATGAGAAAAAAAAAAGAGAGACAAAAACTCAGTATTCATTACATTGCATTACATTAGAAAGCATCTAAACATTATGGTCGTGGATTTTAACAGTCTTAGTTCCGCTCACTGTCATCATTATAATCATCATGATCAATGGCGAGGTCCTGAGGTGGGTGGGGCTGTCTCTGGTGCTGTCACCATGAAGGAACAGCATCTGGCACATGTTGCTGAAACATCCCAGTACACTGGTGTAGTTTCCTCTCCAGCTGTTTGACATTTGACACTTCAACATTAAGGGGAAGAAGAAGAAATAGTGTTAGGTCAGGTGACCATATGGTTTCTAAAGTAACTGACAGGGAGTAACCAGGCCGTTAGAAATGGATGGCAGAAGTGGCGCAGCTGCCCCTCTGTTGGTCTTCCTTGGTCTCTTGTGTTCTGGGGGCCTCTGGATGTCTGCAGTTTTGATCTCCTCCATACCTGCTTCATGCCCTGGTGGACGGGGCTGTGGCCCCCCACACCCTCTAGCACATAGGTGTCAAACTCTGGCCCGCAGCCTAATTACATTTGGCCCGCGAAGCCATACCAAATTACTATTAGAGCTGACCTCTAATAGCTAATATATATAGTTTAGTATTAAGCTTTGCTTGTTCCATATTCAGTTTTTCAGCAAAACTTGTTTGAGTCTATAAGAAAAGATTCATTCTCATGAATGGAGGAAGATTTTTTTTTTTATATTAATGTTAGCCTGCGACTTTGTTCCAGTTTTGAATTTTGGCCCACTGTGTATTTGAGTTTGACACCCCTGCTCTAGCAGATCATTACATGAAGGAACCTTTTAAAAAGCACGTCCATGCTCACAGGTGTACACACGGGTGCTCACACACACAAACTACACCCTTTTTGGCTCCTACCTCAAAGTACACTGTGCGCTGTCGATATTATGTGCTGCACAATAATGTTTAATATTTAGTATTTACTGTTATATTCACATATATCATCGTGATGTTGTTTATTGTATTGCTCTCCTTTTCTTCTGCTGTTTTTCTTTTTTCTTTCTCAACAGGTGATCTAGGTTATTGTATTGTATGTATTTTTTTTTGTCTGCTTATTTAGTTGTTTTTTGTTTTTTTGCTCTTTATTCCCGTCCCTCTTCTCTGCTGTTTTTCCCCCTCTTCCTTTCTCCCTTTTCTTTTCCTCATTCAAGTCTGTCCCGTATCTAGCAAGTGAAAGTAAAAAATAAATAAAATAAACAATAAAAGGTATATCAAATAGACCATTACGGCAAGGCTGGGATGGTCAATTTGGTAAAGTAAATCCGTTGGGCATCTTTCTTCGCCTTTAGACAATAATTCTGATGGCAAAAGAACCAAACGGGACAGGCAGGAAAAAAGAAAGAAAAGAAATGGATGGCATGTGTTTAGAGGTACTGTAGCTGTACTTACCAAAAGCAGAAGCACACAGATGACAGATCAGATGCTGAATGTTGCAGGAACATGCTCACGTGCGGTGGTCATTCAGTGCTGCTCCGGCAGGTTAGACAGTCCAAGACTGATATCCTGCCCATCTGAGAGTTTGAAAACACAGATGCAAAGATTTATTTTGTATTACACTCAAAGTTGGATGTTCATTTCTGTCCTTTAAAAATGTTTGTGTATTTGAAAGCACTAACATTTAAGGATGACTTGGATCGTCTCCTTTAAAGGGGAGACAAGTGTATCCACTGATCCACGTCACTTTACCTGGATGATGACTCCTCTCCCCCTCACTCAGAAACACTCCTAATATAACCAAGCAAATAAATAATATTGAAGATTTACTTACATCATTACAAAAACATCAAAAACATCTCCCTTTGATTCTATTTCTCCATTCCTGCTGAACATCAGGCAACAAATATCTCAATAAATCACAGTAAAATGTAAAGCACATGTTTTCTCTGCTTTGTCTAACCTCTGCAGAGCCTCTGTCAAGAAAAACATATCTGTAAGCATAAAACAAATATACATTTCATAACACGTCACTGGACAAACCTCGGTCAGTTGATTTCCTCTGTGCAGTGTAGACGAGCATCAGTCAGCAAGTCAAGGTGGTGAGATGGACTGGTGTCCCTTGTGACTCAGCTGGTGCTTCTGAGGAAACACCACCGTCTCTCCACACCGTCACCATCTGTGAGCACAAACTGCTGCTCTGCCAGCATGTAGGAAATCACATATCACACACACAGGGGTGAAGAAACATTAGAGCTCAACTTTGGATACTTTAGATCTAAACAGATAAAACTAGCTCTTAGCTTCAACAATCAGTGAACAGACAAACAATGATACCAAACTGATTCTGTATGAATACAATATGGTATTTTCAATACAGGTGTCAAATTAATTGATTAAAACTAATACAGATATATGTATATCTTTTTTTTTTAATAAATTCGTTTGCTAAATTATAAGAATATATATATATTTTTTTCATTTAACAATTGCAACTGAAATAAATTAAATATTGAACAAAAATATATTGTCACATTCTGAGCATGCTCAGCATGCTGAAAAACTTGAAGTTGCTACAGATTTTAAGAAGTGATAATTATAGGAAAAAAACTTCTCTTTTTCATCCGTTTAATCAAACATTTGATGCCTTAGATGTCTCAGTCTATAACGTTCTGCAACTACAACTAAGCTGAAGCTTGGATTTGGCTGCAGGTGCCCCTGTACATCCTTCTCAGCAGCACACATGTGGGTACCATTTAATCACACTTCTTCCTGAGCTTTGCTTCATCACAAGACCAAAGGTGGCATCCCGTGTCACGGTCATATCATCATCCAGAAGAAACATTTGAAGAAACATCATGGAGAAGAAACATTTACGCGCCTCCTGGTTTTGTTTTCTGATCCTGCAAAAAGACTGAGGACAACAAAGCCCAGAGAACACGAGATACACAACATCCAACATTCAGACTCAACAGCCTCCATAAATGAAGAGCACCAGGTTGGTTCAGTTATAGTAGATATGAGCATACTTCACATTACTGGGTATGAATAATAATCAAGAGACAAACTTTAAAGATGCAGAGCATGATGTCCCACCATCAGACTGTAAACAAACATCCACCAGGCTTCTTTGCTGGCAAAATTGATGATTCTCCTATCAGGGATCAGTAGAGTGTATTAACCTGTGGTATAAGCAGCAGTCACTTAAATATTACTGTTTCAGATAAGAAATCTAGCACATAAAAGCCAGGGTGGGAGGGATCTCTGCAAACTGACTTACCTCTGCAAGTGTGAAGCTCAACAAAAATCTGACTCTCCAGTCACAGACAAACAAAAAACTCCAGCTGGGAGATAGAAAACGCTGTCTGGGTCTTGCTGGATCTTGCTGGTCAGAGTCCACACATTAGCAGAGTGCTTCTTGGTCCCACTGGCCCATATGGACAGTGACTGTGGAGAACTGTTCTGGAAAACAGAAAAGAGAATTAAAATAACAAAAAGCCAAAGAGGATTTCCACAAAGACTCTCTTGGAATCAGCAATCAAAAAATCACTGGTTCATATTTCAATTAAATATGAACAGGTTCCTTAAATGTTCAGATCTGATTTAATTTAACTTCCTTCACACAGCACATTCGTCCAGGCTGACAGGTAAACATAGAATTAATCTCAGGTAACATGACTCATAGTAGAGATTCAGTAAGAAAGATTGCAGGCTCTAATATTATTACCACACAATCCAAGGACACACCAACAGCTCAGATTTCTAGAACTATTTAAACAAATGTCTTCTGAATATTCAATTCAGGTTCACAGTGGGAGGGTGGGGGGTGTCGTGGAATTTTTAAAATAAAGTCTGCAACACAGAAAGAGCTGTGATCAAGCTATTTATTACTGCGCACAGGAGAGCAAACACACATCAAACATCACAGTTCAGTCATGTCAGCTCTGCCACTTCATGTGTCTCGCTATGAAACCTAACGGATCAATGGTTATGCTGTTTTGTGCCCTTGCCGTTATCAGCACCTGTAAAGGGAGTTGTTTTCTCAAACTGCTGAAGTAAGTTCATCTAGTTTTAGAAACTTTCATTGAACAGTCTATAACAGTGTCACAACTAAGCATATTAAGCACTTAAATGCTTTAAATGAGAATAACATAAAATTTCTATTACAGGAGCTAGAGCCTGTCCCAGTAGTCATAGGTAGAGCACACCTGGACAGGTCACCAGTCTGTCACAGGATTAACACAGATGCAGCCTGACTCAATCCTAAATGTTCAGCACACAGAGACACGGAGGTGCCGTTTAAAGCTTAGTGTTAACTTGAGTCACTGATCATTTGCAGTATTACAGAATCTGGCAGTCTTTGCATGATGTCCACGTCACTGTACGTTTCTAGCTGACTCTCAGGTGTGACAGGTGTGACAGCAGGAAAGAGTAATAATAGCCTGCATCCTGAGGTTTTTCATGCAGGATTAAAGGAGCCAGGCTTTGTTCACACAGCTAGGATTGTATTTTACACTGACCCTGGGTCAGTATAAGTTTAAACGAAGCACTGAAACTTGCACATATTTATTACAGATGCACTGAAGCTAATCGAGATATTTGCTGTCAGTCTGTGGCTGCGATTAAACACTTTACTGGAAACTTATTAACTCGTAACTTCGTCAGTCATGACAGAGGCTAATATTTCTGTGCTAACATCGTTTAAACAGTAACAGCTTTACTCCAATATAAGCTAACGTTTACACCGTAACTTTAAGCTAGCACCATAAAGACGGTAAAACACCTAATAACATCTACAAATGCATCTTAAAGCTGTTATATTAGCACTCGGTATATTACTAACATAACCACATTAACATTATTGACACTCGCTGACTTTTAATAGTCATTCTATAAATGCTGTCCGTTTAAACGGTCTTACCTGTAAACACTGCTGTATCCACCGGATTGCAGCCAGAGTGGATTCTGGAGTCTTCCCACGCTCCTGTTAGTGATCTTCCATCTGGATGGATGATAACAACCTTCTGAACAATCTAGCAGGAGATGGTCCATATCTATGGGACTGATTTGTGCTAATAACGCCCATTGTATGGACTGATAACAGCCGAAGCGGGTGAATAAAGTCACCCAGTCGCTAGCTGTGCCATTACCCAGCATACACCAGCACAATATTAGGCACAGCACCACCATAGACATTTTCAGTGGTTTTGAATGCAGGACATGGTTATCTTACCTTGTAAAATGCATGACAATAAAACAGCTAACCACCACAAAATGGTATTGTGTGTGTATGTATGTGCATGTGTGTGCGTGTGTGTGTGTGTGTGTGTGTGTGTGTGTGTGTGTGAGAGAGAAAGACAGAGAGAGGGAGGGGCGGGGGGGGGGGGGGAGAGAGAGAGAGATCAAAGGCGTGCGTTTATGTTAGAGTGTGCCTCCTCTCTCTTATTGGATGTATGGTATAACATGTTTATTCAGGTGCACCTTTGAAGTCTATGAGAATACTTTGCAGCCTGGTCTGAGTGGTCATTTCTGCACAGACACAATGAAGCGTGCACTCAGTTTAGAGGAGGCTGTTGCTGCAGTTTTGCACTCTCCACAAGCAGTGGAGATACTTCTGACAGCGAAGAAGAATTTTTGCCAGGCACCGAGGAGCTTTGCAGCTCATGTGAGGAGGAGGAGAAGGAGAAGGAGGAAGAAGAGCAGGAGGAAGAGACAAGACTGGAGGATGGCCAGTGGAGATCTAAAAATGGAGAAATCATGTGGCAACCCACACACGAAGAGGTCCTGCCATTTTTTCCTCCCCCCATTTTAACCCCAGGACCAACCCATTATGCAATTCGTATAGGATCAGCAGCCCTGTGAGCACTTTCCATCTTTTTTTTTGCAGAGGACATTATGCAGCTAATCCTGCATTTCACCAACCTGCAGGGGCAACAGGTCAGTAAAAGACTGGAAGGACATAGATGAGGAGGAGTTGCAGGCTTACATGGGGCTTGTGATGCTGGCTGGCCTGTACAGGTCTCAACATGAAACGACAACAAGCCTGTGAAATGGGGAGACAGGGCTCTTCTGTTTCCTGCTACCATGTCAAAAAAAAAAGATTTGAGCAAATTAATCGGTCAGTAAGATTGTCTCTCTAGGTCGCTACAGGGGGGACAAGGCTGTGGTTTCCTACATCCCCAAGCAAAGAAAAAAGGTTGTCTTATTGAGCACCAGGCACAGTGAGCTACAAGTCCAGGACTCTGGGAAGAGAAAGCCCCACATCATCCTGGATTATAACAAATGCAAAGGGGCTGTGGATCATCTGGACCAGGTAAGCACAATTATAAGTCATTTATTTGCCAAATTGTTTACCATTTCTCATTGTTATAACTGATAAAGTGAGATAATGTGACTATAATAGTTTTGATATGAGATGATAGTTTTAGACTATGATAGTTTTGATAGTTACAGTAAGGAGGGGGGGGGGTCCAGTTTGACGCCCACAGGCAGGAAGAATCTCTTGCTTATGGCTGTATAAATCTGTTCATGTCACCTGATCATTTCTTTTTGTTTTGCAGGTTTGTGGCAACTACTCCTGCCGTAGGAGGACACGTAGGTGGCCCATGTGTCTGTTCTACCACATGATCGAGGTAAGCTGCTATAATGCTTTCATTCAAGACAGATGTAATTTTTGATAGAAGACGCATATACACATATTTATGGATTTATCTTATAAAGTTCGATATCCCCGTGTTGAGCAAACAGGTTTTGCAGCTGTTTGATCTAAGATTTTCAAGTTATTCACAAAATGAATACCTATACTTTGTTTCGTGCGAGAACTCCATTCAAATGCATGTAATAGTCAGAAACGCACTGTCTCGTTAAAATAAAGCCTTTTTGTACAACTTCATGAAGCTAGCTGTAACATTTGATAGGAGACTCAGATATGCGTATTTATGGCTTTATCTTATAGAATTCAATATCCCCGTGTTGAGCAAACAGTTTTAAAGATATATGTGAGCTAAGATTTTCAAGTTATTCACATAATGAAAACCTATACTTTGTTTCGGTCGAGTTCCCCATTCAAATGCATGTAACAGTGACAAACGCACTGTCTCGTTAAAATAAAGCCTTTTTGTACAACTTCATGAAGCTAGCTGTAACATTTGATAGGAGACTCAGATATGCGTATTTATGGCTTTATCTTATAGAAATCAATATCCCCGTGTTGAGCAAACAGTTTTAAAGATATATGTGAGCTAAGATTTTCAAGTTATTCACATAATGAAAACCTATACTTTGTTTCGGTCGAGTTCTCCATTCAAATGCATGTAACAGTAAGAAACGCACTGTCTTGGCGAAAGAAAGCGTTTTTGTACAACTTCATATAAATAGCTGTAACCTTTGATAGAAGACTCAGACAAACATGTTTATGGCTTTATCTTATAGACCTCAATGTCCCCATAATGGGAAAACAGGTTTTGCAGCTGTTTGAGCTAAGATTTCCAAGTTAGTCACATAATGAAAACCTATACTTTGTTTCGGTCGAGTTCCCCATTCAAATGCATGTAACAATGAGAAACGCACTGTCTTGGAGAAAGAAAGCGTTTTTGTACAACTTCATATAAATAGCTGTAACTTTTGATAGAAGACTCAGATATGCGTATTTATGGCTTTATCTTATAGAAATCAATATCCCCGTGTTGAGCAAACAGTTTTAAAGATATATGTGAGCTAAGATTTTCAAGTTATTCACATAATGAAAACCTATACTTTGTTTCGGTCGAGTTCTCATTCAAATGCATGTAACAGTAAGAAACGCACTGTCTTGGCGAAAGAAAGCGTTTTTGTACAACTTCATATAAATAGCTGTAACTTTTGATAGAAGACTCGGATACACATGTTTATGGCTTTATCTTATAGAACTCAAGGTCCCCGTGCTGGGAAAACAGGTTTTGCAGCTGTTTGAGCTAAGATTTCCAAGTTATTCACAAAATGAAAACCTATACTTCGTTTCGGTCGAGTTCCCCATTCAAATGCATGTAACAGTGAGAAACGCACTGTCTTGGCAAAAGAAAGCGTTTTTGTACAACTTCATATAAATAGCTGTAACTTTTGATAGAAGACTCGGATACACATGTTTATGGCTTTATCTTATAGAACTCAAGGTCCCCGTGCTGGGAAAACAGGTTTTGCAGCTGTTTGAGCTAAGATTTCCAAGTTATTCACATAATGAAATCATATACTTCGTTTCGGTCGAGTTCCCCATTCAAATGCATGTAACAGTGAGAAATGCACTGTCTTGGCGAAAGAAAGCGTTTTTGTACAACTTCATATAAATAGCTGTAACTTTTGATAGAAGACTCGGATACACATGTTTATGGCTTTATCTTATAGAACTCAAGGTCCCAGTGTTCTTTTGATAGAAGACTCGGATACACATGTTTATGGCTTTATCTTATAGAACTCAAGGTCTCCGTGCTGGGAAAACAGGTTTTGCAGCTGTTTGAACTAAGATTTCCAAGTTAGTCACATAATGAGAACCTATACTTTGTTTCGGTCGAGTTCCCCATTCAAATGCATGTAATAGCGAGAAACGCACTGTCTTGGCGAAAGAAAGCGTTTTTGTACAACTTCATATAAATAGCTGTAACTTTTGATAGAAGACTCAGACAAACATGTTTATGGCTTTATCTTATAGAACTCAAGGTCTCCGTGCTGGGAAAACAGGTTTTGCAGCTGTTTGAACTAAGATTTCCAAGTTATTCACATAATGAAAACCTATACTTTGTTTCGGTCGAGTTCCCCATTCAAATGCATGTAACAGTGAGAAACGCACTGTCTTGGCGAAAGAAAGCTATTTTGTACAACTTCATATAAATAGCTGTAACTTTTGATAGAAGACTCGGATACACATGTTTATGGCTTTATCTTATAGAACTCAAGGTCTCCGTGCTGGGAAAACAGGTTTTGCAGCTGTTTGAGCTAAGATTTCCAAGTTATTCACATAATGAAAACTTATACTTTGTTTCGGTGGAGTTCCCCATTCAAATGCATGTAACAGTGAGAAACGCACTGTCTTGGCGAAAGAAAGCGTTTTTGTACAACTTCATATAAATAGTTGTAACCTTTGAAAGAAGACTCAGACAAACATGTTTATGGCTTTATCTTATAGACCTCAATGTCCCCATAATGGGAAAACAGGTTTTGCAGCTGTTTGAGCTAAGATTTCCAAGTTAGTCACATAATGAAAACCTATACTTCGTTTCGGTCGAGTTCACCATTCAAATGCATGTAACAGTGAGAAACGCACTGTCTTGGCGAAAGAAAGCGTTTTTGTACAACTTCATATAAATAGCTGTAACTTTTGATAGAAGACTCGAATACACATGTTTATGGCTTTATCTTATAGAACTCAAGGTCCCCGTGCTGGGAAAACAGGTTTTGCAGCTGTTTGAGCTAAGATTTCCAAGTTATTCACAAAATGAATACCTATACTTTGTTTCGGTCGAGTTCCCCATTCAAATGCATGTAACAGTGAGAAACGCACTGTCTTGGCGAAAGAAAGCGTTTTTGTACAACTTCATATAAATAGCTGTAACTTTTGATAGAAGACTCGGATACACATGTTTATGGCTTTATCTTATAGAACTCAAGGTCTCCGTGCTGGGAAAACAGGTTTTGCAGCTGTTTGAGCTAAGATTTCCAAGTTATTCACATAATGAAAACCTATACTTTGTTTCGGTGGAGTTCCCCATTCAAATGCATGTAACAGTGAGAAACGCACTGTCTTGGCGAAAGAAAGCGTTTTTGTACAACTTCATATAAATAGCTGTAACTTTTGATAGAAGACTCGGATACACATGTTTATGGCTTGATCTTATAGAACTCAAGGTCTCCGTGCTGGGAAAACAGGTTTTGCATCTGTTTGAGCTAAGATTTCCAAGTTATTCACATAATGAAAACCTATACTTTGTTTCGGTGGAGTTCCCCATTCAAATGCATGTAACAGTGAGTAACGCACTGTCTTGGCGAAAGAAAGCGTTTTTGTACAACTTCATATAAATAGCTGTAACTTTTGATAGAAGACTCGGATACACATGTTTATGGCTTTATCTTATAGAACTCAAGGTCCCCGTGTTCTTTTGATAGAAGACTCGGATACACATGTTTATGGCTTTATCTTATAGAACTCAAGGTCTCCGTGCTGGGAAAACAGGTTTTGCAGCTGTTTGAACTAAGATTTCCAAGTTATTCACATAATGAAAACTTATACTTTGTTTCGGTGGAGTTCCCCATTCAAATGCATGTAACAGTGAGAAACGCACTGTCTTGGCGAAAGAAAGCGTTTTTGTACAACTTCATATAAATAGCTGTAACTTTTGATAGAAGACTCAGACAAACATGTTTATGGCTTTATCTTATAGAACTCAAGGTCTCCGTGCTGGGAAAACAGGTTTTGCAGCTGTTTGAGCTAAGATTTCCAAGTTATTCACATAATGAAAACTTATACTTTGTTTCGGTGGAGTTCCCCATTCAAATGCATGTAACAGTGAGAAAAGCACTGTCTTGGCGAAAGAAAGCGTTTTTGTACAACTTCATATAAATAGCTGTAACTTTTGATAGAAGACTCGGATACACATGTTTATGGCTTTATCTTTTTAGAACTCAAGGTCCCCGTGTTCTTTTGATAGAAGACTCGGATACACATGTTTATGGCTTTATCTTATAGAACTCAAGGTTCCCGTGCTGGGCAAACAGGTTTTGCAGCTGTTTGAGCTAAGATTTCCAAGTTATTCACATAATGAAAACCTATACTTTGTTTCGGTCGAGTTCCCCATTCAAATGCATGTAACAGTGAGAAACGCACTGTCTTGGCGAAAGAAAGCGTTTTTGTACAACTTCATATAAATAGCTGTAACTTTTGATAGAAGACTCGGATACACATGTTTATGGCTTTATCTTATAGAACTCAAGGTCTCCGTGCTGGGAAAACAGGTTTTGCAGCTGTTTGAGCTAAGATTTCCAAGTTATTCACATAATGAAAACCTATACTTTGTTTCGGTGGAGTTCCCCATTCAAATGCATGTAACAGTGAGTAACGCACTGTCTTGGCGAAAGAAAGCGTTTTTGTACAACTTCATATAAATAGCTGTAACTTTTGATAGAAGACTCGGATACACATGTTTATGGCTTTATCTTATAGAACTCAAGGTCCCCGTGTTCTTTTGATAGAAGACTCGGATACACATGTTTATGGCTTTATCTTATAGAACTCAAGGTCTCCGTGCTGGGAAAACAGGTTTTGCAGCTGTTTGAACTAAGATTTCCAAGTTATTCACATAATGAAAACCTATACTTTGTTTCGGTCGAGTTCCCCATTCAAATGCATGTAACAGTGAGAAACGCACTGTCTTGGCGAAAGAAAGCGTTTTTGTACAACTTCATATAAATAGCTGTAACTTTTGATAGAAGACTCGGATACACATGTTTATGGCTTTATCTTTTTAGAACTCAAGGTCCCCGTGTTCTTTTGATAGAAGACTCGGATACACATGTTTATGGCTTTATCTTATAGAACTCAAGGTTCCCGTGCTGGGCAAACAGGTTTTGCAGCTGTTTGTGCTAAGATTTCCAAGTTATTCACATAATGAAAACCTATACTTTGTTTCGGTCGAGTTCCCCATTCAAATGCATGTAACAGTGAGAAACGCACTGTCTTGGCGAAAGAAAGCGTTTTTGTACAACTTCATATAAATAGCTGTAACTTTTGATAGAAGACTTAGACAAACATGTTTATGGCTTTATCTTATAGAACTCAAGGTCTCCGTGCTGGGAAAACAGGTTTTGCAGCTGTTTGAGCTAAGATTTCCAAGTTATTCACATAATGAAAACCTATACTTTGTTTCGGTCGAGTTCCCCATTCAAATGCATGTAACAGTGAGAAACGCACTGTCTTGGCGAAAGAAAGCGTTTTTGTACAACTTCATATAAATAGCTGTAACTTTTGATAGAAGACTCGGATACACATGTTTATGGCTTTATCTTATAGAACTCAAGGTCTCCGTGCTGGGAAAACAGGTTTTGCAGCTGTTTGAGCTAAGATTTCCAAGTTATTCACATAATGAAAACCTATACTTTGTTTCGGTCGAGTTCCCCATTCAAATGCATGTAACAGTGAGAAACGCACTGTCTTGGCGAAAGAAAGCGTTTTTGTACAACTTCATATAAATAGCTGTAACTTTTGATAGAAGACTCAGACAAACATGTTTATGGCTTTATCTTATAGAACCCAAGGTCTCCGTGCTGGGAAAACAGGTTTTGCAGCTGTTTGAGCTAAGATTTCCAAGTTATTCACATAATGAAAACCTATACTTTGTTTCGGTCGAGTTCGCATTCAAATGCATGTAACAGTGAGAAACGCACTGTCTTGGTGAAAGAAAGCGTTTTTGTAGAACTTCATATAAATAGCTGTAACTTTTGATAGAAGACTCGGATACACATGTTTATGGCTTTATCTTATAGAACTCAAGGTTCCCGTGCTGGGCAAAAAGGTTTTGCAGCTGTTTGAGCTAAGATTTCCAAGTTATTCACATAATGAAAACTTATACTTTGTTTCAGTCGAGTTTCCATTCAAATGCATGTAACAGTGAGAAAAGCACTGTCTTGGCGAAAGAAAGCGTTTTTGTACAACTTCATATAAATAGCTGTAACTTTTGATAGAAGACTCGGATACACATGTTTATGGCTTTATCTTATAGAACTCAAGGTCTCCGTGCTGGGAAAACAGGTTTTGCAGCTGTTTGAGCTAAGATTTCCAAGTTATTCACATAATGAAAACCTATACTTTGTTTCGGTCGAGTTCCCCATTCAAATGCATGTAACAGTGAGAAATGCACTGTCTTGGCGAAAGAAAGCGTTTTTGTACAACTTCATATAAATAGCTGTAACTTTTGATAGAAGACTCAGACAAACATGTTTATGGCTTTATCTTATAGAACTCAAGGTCTCCGTGCTGGGAAAACAGGTTTTGCAGCTGTTTGAGCTAAGATTTCCAAGTTATTCACATAATGAAAACTTATACTTTGTTTCGGTCGAGTTCCCCTTCAAATGCATGTAACAGTGAGAATCGCACTGTCTTGGCGAAAGAAAGCGTTTTTGTACAACTTCATATAAATAGCTGTAACTTTTGATAGAATACTCGGATACACATGTTTATGGCTTTATCTTATAGAACTCAAGGTCTCCGTGCTGGGAAAACAGGTTTTGCAGCTGTTTGAGCTAAGATTTCCAAGTTATTCACATAATGAAAACTTATACTTTGTTTCGGTCGAGTTCCCCATTCAAATGCATGTAACAGTGAGAAACGCACTGTCTTGGCGAAAGAAAGCGTTTTTGTACAACTTCATATAAATAGCTGTAACTTTTGATAGAAGACTCGGATACACATGTTTATGGCTTTATCTTATAGAACTCAAGGTCCCCGTGTTCTTTTGATAGAAGACTCGGATACACATGTTTATGGCTTTATCTTATAGAACTCAAGGTCTCCGTGCTGGGAAAACAGGTTTTGCAGCTGTTTGAACTAAGATTTCCAAGTTATTCACATAATGAAAACCTATACTTTGTTTCGGTCGAGTTCCCCATTCAAATGCATGTAACAGTGAGAAACGCACTGTCTTGGCGAAAGAAAGCGTTTTTGTACAACTTCATATAAATAGCTGTAACTTTTGATAGAAGACTCGGATACACATGTTTATGGCTTTATCTTATAGAACTCAAGGTCTCCGTGCTGGGAAAACAGGTTTTGCAGCTGTTTGAGCTAAGATTTCCAAGTTATTCACATAATGAAAACCTATACTTTGTTTCGGTCGAGTTCCCCATTCAAATGCATGTAACAGTGAGAAATGCACTGTCTTGGCGAAAGAAAGCGTTTTTGTACAACTTCATATAAATAGCTGTAACTTTTGATAGAAGACTCAGACAAACATGTTTATGGCTTTATCTTATAGAACTCAAGGTCTCCGTGCTGGGAAAACAGGTTTTGCAGCTGTTTGAGCTAAGATTTCCAAGTTATTCACATAATGAAAACTTATACTTTGTTTCGGTCGAGTTCCCATTCAAATGCATGTAACAGTGAGAATCGCACTGTCTTGGCGAAAGAAAGCGTTTTTGTACAACTTCATATAAATAGCTGTAACTTTTGATAGAAGACTCAGACAAACATGTTTATGGCTTTATCTTATAGAACTCAAGGTCTCCGTGCTGGGAAAACAGGTTTTGCAGCTGTTTGAGCTAAGATTTCCAAGTTATTCACATAATGAAAACTTATACTTTGTTTCGGTCGAGTTCCCCATTCAAATGCATGTAACAGTGAGAAACGCACTGTCTTGGCGAAAGAAAGCGTTTTTGTACAACTTCATATAAATAGCTGTAACTTTTGATAGAAGACTCGGATACACATGTTTATGGCTTTATCTTATAGAACTCAAGGTCCCCGTGTTCTTTTGATAGAAGACTCGGATACACATGTTTATGGCTTTATCTTATAGAACTCAAGGTCTCCGTGCTGGGAAAACAGGTTTTGCAGCTGTTTGAGCTAAGATTTCCAAGTTATTCACATAATGAAAACTTATACTTTGTTTCGGTCGAGTTCCCCATTCAAATGCATGTAACAGTGAGAAAAGCACTGTCTTGGCGAAAGAAAGCCTTTTTGTACAACTTCATATAAATAGCTGTAACTTTTGATAGAAGACTCGGATACACATGTTTATGGCTTTATCTCTTTAGAACTCAAGGTCCCCGTGTTCTTTTGATAGAAGACTCGGATACACATGTTTATGGCTTTATCTTATAGAACTCAAGGTTCCCGTGCTGGGCAAACAGGTTTTGCAGCTGTTTGAGCTAAGATTTCCAAGTTATTCACATAATGAAAACCTATACTTGGTTTCGGTCGAGTTCCCCATTCAAATGCATGTAACAGTGAGAAAAGCACTGTCTTGGCGAAAGAAAGCGTTTTTGTACAACTTCATATAAATAGCTGTAACTTTTGATAGAAGACTCGGATACACATGTTTATGGCTTTATCTCTTTAGAACTCAAGGTCCCCGTGTTCTTTTGATAGAAGACTCGGATACACATGTTTATGGCTTTATCTTATAGAACTCAAGGTTCCCGTGCTGGGCAAACAGGTTTTGCAGCTGTTTGAGCTAAGATTTCCAAGTTATTCACATAATGAAAACCTATACTTTGTTTCGGTCGAGTTCCCCATTCAAATGCATGTAACAGTGAGAAACGCACTGTCTTGGCGAAAGAAAGCGTTTTTGTACAACTTCATATAAATAGCTGTAACTTTTGATAGAAGACTCAGACAAACATGTTTATGGCTTTATCTTATAGAACTCAAGGTCTCCGTGCTGGGAAAACAGGTTTTGCAGCTGTTTGAGCTAAGATTTCCAAGTTATTCACATAATGAAAACCTATACTTTGTTTCGGTGGAGTTCCCCATTCAAATGCATGTAACAGTGAGTAACGCACTGTCTTGGCGAAAGAAAGCGTTTTTGTACAACTTCATATAAATAGCTGTAACTTTTGATAGAAGACTCGGATACACATGTTTATGGCTTTATCTTATAGAACTCAAGGTCCCCGTGTTCTTTTGATAGAAGACTTGGATACACATGTTTATGGCTTTATCTTATAGAACTCAAGGTCTCCGTGCTGGGAAAACAGGTTTTGCAGCTGTTTGAACTAAGATTTCCAAGTTATTCACATAATGAAAACCTATACTTTGTTTCGGTCGAGTTCCCCATTCAAATGCATGTAACAGTGAGAAACGCACTGTCTTGGCGAAAGAAAGCGTTTTTGTACAACTTCATATAAATAGCTGTAACTTTTGATAGAAGACTCAGACAAACATGTTTATGGCTTTATCTTATAGAACTCAAGGTCTCCGTGCTGGGAAAACAGGTTTTGCAGCTGTTTGAGCTAAGATTTCCAAGTTATTCACATAATGAAAACTTATACTTTGTTTCGGTCGAGTTCCCCATTCAAATGCATGTAACAGTGAGAAACGCACTGTCTTGGCGAAAGAAAGCGTTTTTGTACAACTTCATATAAATAGCTGTAACTTTTGATAGAAGACTCAGACAAACATGTTTATGGCTTTATCTTATAGAACTCAAGGTCTCCGTGCTGGGAAAACAGGTTTTGCAGCTGTTTGAGCTAAGATTTCCAAGTTATTCACATAATGAAAACCTATACTTTGTTTCGGTCGAGTTCCCCATTCAAATGCATGTAACAGTGAGTAACGCACTGTCTTGGCGAAAGAAAGCGTTTTTGTACAACTTCATATAAATAGCTGTAACTTTTGATAGAAGACTCGGATACACATGTTTATGGCTTTATCTTATAGAACTCAAGGTCTCCGTGCTGGGAAAACAGGTTTTGCAGCTGTTTGAGCTAAGATTTCCAAGTTATTCACATAATGAAAACCTATACTTTGTTTCGGTCGAGTTCCCCATTCAAATGCATGTAACAGTGAGAAACGCACTGTCTTGGCGAAAGAAAGTGTTTTTGTACAACTTCATATAAATAGCTGTAACTTTTGATAGAAGACTCAGACAAACATGTTTATGGCTTTATCTTATAGAACTCAAGGTTCCCGTGCTGGGCAAAAAGGTTTTGCAGCTGTTTGAGCTAAGATTTCCAAGTTATTCACATAATGAAAACTTATACTTTGTTTCGGTCGAGTTTCCATTCAAATGCATGTAACAGTGAGAAAAGCACTGTCTTGGCGAAAGAAAGCGTTTTTGTACAACTTCATATAAATAGCTGTAACTTTTGATAGAAGACTCGGATACACATGTTTATGGCTTTATCTTATAGAACTCAATGTCCCCGTGTTCTTTTGATAGAAGACTCGGATACACATGTTTATGGCTTTATCTTATAGAACTCAAGGTTCCCGTGCTGGGAAAACAGGTTTTGCAGCTGTTTGAGCTAAGATTTCCAAGTTATTCACATAATGAAAACTTATACTTTGTTTCGTTCAAGTTCTCATTCAAATGCATGTAACAGTGAGAAACGCACTGTCTTGGCGAAAGAAAGCGTTTTTTTACAACTTCATATAAATAGCTGTAACTTTTGATAGAAGACTCGGATACACATGTTTATGGCTTTATCTTATAGAACTCAAGGTCCCCGTGTTCTTTTGATAGAAGACTCGGATACACATGTTAATGGCTTCATCTTTATAGAACTCAAGGTCTCCGTGCTGGGAAAACAGGTTTTGCAGCTTTTTGAGCTAAGATTTCCAGGTTATTCACATAATGAAAACCTATACTTTGTTTCGGTCGAGTTCCCCATTCAAATGCATGTAACAGTGAGAAACGCACTGTCTTGGCGAAAGAAAGCGTTTTTGTACAACTTCATATAAATAGCTGTAACTTTTGATAGAAGACTCGGATACACATGTTTATGGCTTTATCTTATAGAACTCAAGGTCCCCGTGTTCTTTTGATAGAAGACTCGGATACACATGTTTATGGCTTTATCTTATAGAACTCAAGGTCTCCGTGCTGGGAAAACAGGTTTTGCAGCTGTTTGAGCTAAGATTTCCAAGTTATTCACATAATGAAAACTTATACTTTGTTTCGGTCGAGTTCCCCATTCAAATGCATGTAACAGTGAGAAAAGCACTGTCTTGGCGAAAGAAAGCGTTTTTGTACAACTTCATATAAATAGCTGTAACTTTTGATAGAAGACTCGGATACACATGTTTATGGCTTTATCTTTTTAGAACTCAAGGTCCCCGTGTTCTTTTGATAGAAGACTCGGATACACATGTTTATGGCTTTATCTTATAGAACTCAAGGTTCCCGTGCTGGGCAAACAGGTTTTGCAGTTGTTTGAGCTAAGATTTCCAAGTTATTCACATAATGAAAACTTATACTTTGTTTCGGTCGAGTTCCCCATTCAAATGCATGTAACAGTGAGAAACGCACTGTCTTGGCGAAAGAAAGCTATTTTGTACAACTTCATATAAATAGCTGTAACTTTTGATAGAAGACTCAGACAAACATGTTTATGGCTTTATCTTATAGAACTCAAGGTCTCCGTGCTGGGAAAACAGGTTTTGCAGCTGTTTGAGCTAAGATTTCCAAGTTATTCACATAATGAAAACCTATACTTTGTTTCGGTGGAGTTCCCCATTCAAATGCATGTAACAGTGAGAAACGCACTGTCTTGGCGAAAGAAAGCGTTTTTGTACAACTTCATATAAATAGCTGTAACTTTTGATAGAAGACTCAGACAAACATGTTTATGGCTTTATCTTATAGAACTCAAGGTCTCCGTGCTGGGAAAACAGGTTTTGCAGCTGTTTGAGCTAAGATTTCCAAGTTATTCACATAATGAAAACTTATACTTTGTTTCGGTCGAGTTCCCCATTCAAATGCATGTAACAGTGAGAAACGCACTGTCTTGGCGAAAGAAAGCGTTTTTGTACAACTTCATATGAATAGCTGTAACTTTTGATAGAAGACTCAGACAAACATGTTTATGGCTTTATCTTATAGAACTCAAGGTCTCCGTGCTGGGAAAACAGGTTTTGCAGCTGTTTGAGCTAAGATTTCCAAGTTATTCACATAATGAAAACTTATACTTTGTTTCGGTCGAGTTCCCCATTCAAATGCATGTAACAGTGAGAAACGCACTGTCTTGGCGAAAGAAAGCGTTTTTGTACAACTTCATATGAATAGCTGTAACTTTTGATAGAAGACTCGGATACACATGTTTATGGCTTTATCTTATAGAACTCACGTTCCCAGTGCTGGGCAAACAGGTCCTGCAGCTGTTTGAGCTAAGATTTCCAAGTTATTCACATAATGAAAACTTATACTTTGTTTCGGTCGAGTTCCCCATTCAAATGCATGTAACAGTGAGAAACGCACTGTCTTGGCGAAAGAAAGCTATTTTGTACAACTTCATATAAATAGCTGTAACTTTTGATAGAAGACTCAGACAAACATGTTTATGGCTTTATCTTATAGAACTCAAGGTCTCCGTGCTGGGAAAACAGGTTTTGCAGCTGTTTGAGCTAAGATTTCCAAGTTATTCACATAATGAAAACCTATACTTTGTTTCGGTGGAGTTCCCCATTCAAATGCATGTAACAGTGAGAAACGCACTGTCTTGGCGAAAGAAAGCGTTTTTGTACAACTTCATATAAATAGCTGTAACTTTTGATAGAAGACTCGGATACACATGTTTATGGCTTTATCTTATAGAACTCAAGGTCTCCGTGCTGGGAAAACAGGTTTTGCAGCTGTTTGAGCTAAGATTTCCAAGTTATTCACATAATGAAAACCTATACTTTGTTTCGGTGGAGTTCCCCATTCAAATGCATGTAACAGTGAGAAACGCACTGTCTTGGCGAAAGAAAGCGTTTTTGTACAACTTCATATAAATAGCTGTAACTTTTGATAGAAGACTCAGACAAACATGTTTATGGCTTTATCTTATAGAACTCAAGGTCCCCGTGTTCTTTTGATAGAAGACTCGGATACACATGTTTATGGCTTTATCTTATAGAACTCACGTTCCCTGTGCTGGGCAAACAGGTTCTGCAGCTGTTTGAGCTAAGATTTCCAAGTTATTCACATAATGAAAACTTATACTTTGTTTCGGTCGAGTTCCCCATTCAAATGCATGTAACAGTGAGAAACGCACTGTCTTGGCGAAAGAACGCGTTTTTGTACAACTTCATATAAATAGCTGTAACTTTTGATAGAAGACTCGGATACACATGTTTATGGCTTTATCTTATAGAACTCAATGTCCCCGTGTTCTTTTGATAGAAGACTCGGATACACATGTTTATGGCTTTATCTTATAGAACTCAAGGTCTCCATGCTGGGAAAACAGGTTTTGCAGCTGTTTGAACTAAGATTTTCAAGTTATTCACATAATGAAAACCTATACTTTGTTTCGGTCGAGTTCCTCATTCAAATGCATGTAACAGTGAGAAACGCACTTTCTTGGCGAAAGAAAGCTATGTTGTACAACTTCATATAAATAGCTGTAACTTTTGATAGAAGACTCAGACAAACATGTTTATGGCTTTATCTTATAGAACTCAAGGTCTCCGTGCTGGGAAAACAGGATTTGCAGCTGTTTGAGCTAAGATTTCCAAGTTATTCACATAATGAAAACTTATACTTTGTTTCGGTCGAGTTCCCCATTCAAATGCATGTAACAGTGAGAAAAGCACTGTCTTGGCGAAAGAAAGCGTTTTTGTACAACTTCATATAAATAGCTGTAACTTTTGATAGAAGACTTGGATACACATGTTTATGGCTTTATCTTATAGAACTCAAGGTCCACGTGTTCTTTTGATAGAAGACTCGGATACACATGTTTATGGCTTTATCTTATAGAACTCAAGGTTCCCGTGCTGGGCAAACAGGTTTTGCAGCTGTTTGAGCTAAGATTTCCAAGTTATTCACATAATGAAAACCTATACTTTGTTTCGGTCGAGTTCCCCATTCAAATGCATGTAACAGTGAGAAACGCACTGTCTTGGCGAAAGAAAGCGTTTTTGTACAACTTCATATAAATAGCTGTAACTTTTGATAGAAGACTCGGATACACATGTTTATGGCTTTATCTTATAGAACTCACGTTCCCTGTGCTGGGCAAACAGGTTCTGCAGCTGTTTGAGCTAAGATTTCCAAGTTATTCACATAATGAAAACTTATACTTTGTTTCGGTCGAGTTCCCCATTCAAATGCATGTAACAGTGAGAAACGCACTGTCTTGGCGAAAGAACGCGTTTTTGTACAACTTCATATAAATAGCTGTAACTTTTGATAGAAGACTCGGATACACATGTTTATGGCTTTATCTTATAGAACTCAATGTCCCCGTGTTCTTTTGATAGAAGACTCGGATACACATGTTTATGGCTTTATCTTATAGAACTCAAGGTCTCCATGCTGGGAAAACAGGTTTTGCAGCTGTTTGAACTAAGATTTTCAAGTTATTCACATAATGAAAACCTATACTTTGTTTCGGTCGAGTTCCCCATTCAAATGCATGTAACAGTGAGAAACGCACTTTCTTGGCGAAAGAAAGCTATGTTGTACAACTTCATATAAATAGCTGTAACTTTTGATAGAAGACTCAGACAAACATGTTTATGGCTTTATCTTATAGAACTCAAGGTCTCCGTGCTGGGAAAACAGGTTTTGCAGCTGTTTGAGCTAAGATTTCCAAGTTATTCACATAATGAAAACTTATACTTTGTTTCGGTCGAGTTCCCCATTCAAATGCATGTAACAGTGAGAAAAGCACTGTCTTGGCGAAAGAAAGCGTTTTTGTACAACTTCATATAAATAGCTGTAACTTTTGATAGAAGACTTGGATACACATGTTTATGGCTTTATCTTATAGAACTCAAGGTCCACGTGTTCTTTTGATAGAAGACTCGGATACACATGTTTATGGCTTTATCTTATAGAACTCAAGGTTCCCGTGCTGGGCAAACAGGTTTTGCAGCTGTTTGACCTAAGATTTCCAAGTTATTCACATAATGAAAACCTATACTTTGTTTCGGTCGAGTTCCCCATTCAAATGCATGTAACAGTGAGAAACGCACTGTCTTGGCGAAAGAAAGCGTTTTTGTACAACTTCATATAAATAGCTGTAACTTTTGATAGAAGACTCAGACAAACATGTTTATGGCTTTATCTTATAGAACTCAAGGTCTCCGTGCTGGGAAAACAGGTTTTGCAGCTGTTTGAGCTAAGATTTCCAAGTTATTCACATAATGAAAACCTATACTTTGTTTCGGTGGAGTTCCCCATTCAAATGCATGTAACAGTGAGAAACGCACTGTCTTGGCGAAAGAAAGCGTTTTTGTACAACTTCATATAAATAGCTGTAACTTTTGATAGAAGACTCAGACAAACATGTTTATGGCTTTATCTTATAGAACTCAAGGTCTCCGTGCTGGGAAAACAGGTTTTGCAGCTGTTTGAGCTAAGATTTCCAAGTTATTCACATAATGAAAACTTATACTTTGTTTCGGTCGAGTTCCCCATTCAAATGCATGTAACAGTGAGAAACGCACTGTCTTGGCGAAAGAAAGCGTTTTTGTACAACTTCATATGAATAGCTGTAACTTTTGATAGAAGACTCGGATACACATGTTTATGGCTTTATCTTATAGAACTCACGTTCCCAGTGCTGGGCAAACAGGTCCTGCAGCTGTTTGAGCTAAGATTTCCAAGTTATTCACATAATGAAAACTTATACTTTGTTTCGGTCGAGTTCCCCATTCAAATGCATGTAACAGTGAGAAACGCACTGTCTTGGCGAAAGAAAGCTATTTTGTACAACTTCATATAAATAGCTGTAACTTTTGATAGAAGACTCAGACAAACATGTTTATGGCTTTATCTTATAGAACTCAAGGTCTCCGTGCTGGGAAAACAGGTTTTGCAGCTGTTTGAGCTAAGATTTCCAGGTTATTCACATAATGAAAACTTATACTTTGTTTCGGTCGAGTTCCCCATTCAAATGCATGTAACAGTGAGAAACGCACTGTCTTGAGGAAAGAAAGCTATTTTGTACAACTTCATATAAATAGCTGTAACTTTTGATAGAAGACTCGGATACACATGTTTATGGCTTTATCTTATAGAACTCAAGGTCCCCGTGTTCTTTTGATAGAAGACTCGGATACACATGTTTATGGCTTTATCTTATAGAACTCAAGGTCTCCATGCTGGGAAAACAGGTTTTGCAGCTGTTTGAACTAAGATTTTCAAGTTATTCACATAATGAAAACCTATACTTTGTTTCGGTCGAGTTCCCCATTCAAATGCATGTAACAGTGAGAAACGCACTTTCTTGGCGAAAGAAAGCTATGTTGTACAACTTCATATAAATAGCTGTAACTTTTGATAGAAGACTCAGACAAACATGTTTATGGCTTTATCTTATAGAATTCAAGGTCTCCGTGCTGGGAAAACAGGTTTTGCAGCTGTTTGAGCTAAGATTTCCAAGTTATTCACATAATGAAAACTTATACTTTGTTTCGGTCGAGTTCCCCATTCAAATGCATGTAACAGTGAGAAAAGCACTGTCTTGGCGAAAGAAAGCGTTTTTGTACAACTTCATATAAATAGCTGTAACTTTTGATAGAAGACTCGGATACACATGTTTATGGCTTTATCTTATAGAACTCAAGGTCCACGTGTTCTTTTGATAGAAGACTCGGATACACATGTTTATGGCTTTATCTTATAGAACTCAAGGTTCCCGTGCTGGGCAAACAGGTTTTGCAGCTGTTTGAGCTAAGATTTCCAAGTTATTCACATAATGAAAACCTATACTTTGTTTCGGTCGAGTTCCCCATTCAAATGCATGTAACAGTGAGAAACGCACTGTCTTGGCGAAAGAAAGCGTTTTTGTACAACTTCATATAAATAGCTGTAACTTTTGATAGAAGACTCAGACAAACATGTTTATGGCTTTATCTTATAGAACTCAAGGTCTCCGTGCTGGGAAAACAGGTTTTGCAGCTGTTTGAGCTAAGATTTCCAAGTTATTCACATAATGAAAACCTATACTTTGTTTCGGTGGAGTTCCCCATTCAAATGCATGTAACAGTGAGAAACGCACTGTCTTGGCGAAAGAAAGCGTTTTTGTACAACTTCATATAAATAGCTGTAACTTTTGATAGAAGACTCAGACAAACATGTTTATGGCTTTATCTTATAGAACTCAAGGTCTCCGTGCTGGGAGAACAGGTTTTGCAGCTGTTTGAGCTAAGATTTCCAAGTTATTCACATAATGAAAACTTATACTTTGTTTCGGTCGAGTTCCCCATTCAAATGCATGTAACAGTGAGAAACGCACTGTCTTGGCGAAAGAAAGCGTTTTTGTACAACTTCACATAAATAGCTGTAACTTTTGATAGAAGACTCGGATACACATGTTTATGGCTTTATCTTATAGAACTCAAGGTCTCCGTGCTGGGAAAACAGGTTTTGCAGCTGTTTGAACTAAGATTTCCAAGTTATTCACATAAGGAAAACCTATACTTTGTTTCGGTCGAGTTCCCCATTCAAATGCATGTAACAGTGAGAAACGCACTGTCTTGGTGAAAGAAAGCGTTTTTGTACAACTTCATATAAATAGCTGTAACTTTTGATAGAAGACTCGGATACACATGTTTATGGCTTTATCTTATAGAACTCAAGGTCCCCGTGTTCTTTTGATAGAAGACTCGGATACACATGTTTATGGCTTTATCTTATAGAACTCAAGGTCTCCGTGCTGGGAAAACAGGTTTTGCAGCTGTTTGAACTAAGATTTCCAAGTTATTCACATAATGAAAACCTATACTTTGTTTCGGTCGAGTTCCCCATTCAAATGCATGTAACAGTGAGAAACGCACTGTCTTGGCGAAAGAAAGCGTTTTTGTACAACTTCATATAAATAGCTGTAACTTTTGATAGAAGACTCAGACAAACATGTTTATGGCTTTATCTTATAGAACTCAAGGTCTCCGTGCTGGGAAAACAGGTTTTGCAGCTGTTTGAGCTAAGATTTCCAAGTTATTCACATAATGAAAACCTATACTTTGTTTCGGTCGAGTCCCCCATTCAAATGCATGTAACAGTGAGAAACGCACTGTCTTGGCGAAAGAAAGCGTTTTTGTACAACTTCATATAAATAGCTGTAACTTTTGATAGAAGACTCAGACAAACATGTTTATGGCTTTATCTTATAGAACTCAAGGTCTCCGTGCTGGGAAAACAGGTTTTGCAGCTGTTTGAGCTAAGATTTCCAAGTTATTCACATAATGAAAACGTATACTTTGTTTCGGTCGAGTTCCCCATTCAAATGCATGTAACAGTGAGAAAAGCACTGTCTTGGCGAAAGAAAGCGTTTTTGTACAACTTCATATAAATAGCTGTAACTTTTGATAGAAGACTCGGATACACATGTTTATGGCTTTATCTTATAGAACTCAAGGTCCACGTGTTCTTTTGATAGAAGACTCGGATACACATGTTTATGGCTTTATCTTATAGAACTCAAGGTTCCCGTGCTGGGCAAACAGGTTTTGCAGCTGTTTGAGCTAAGATTTCCAAGTTATTCACATAATGAAAACCTATACTTTGTTTCGGTCGAGTTCCCCATTCAAATGCATGTAACAGTGAGAAACGCACTGTCTTGGCGAAAGAAAGCGTTTTTGTACAACTTCATATAAATAGCTGTAACTTTTGATAGAAGACTCAGACAAACATGTTTATGGCTTTATCTTATAGAACTCAAGGTCTCCGTGCTGGGAAAACAGGTTTTGCAGCTGTTTGAGCTAAGATTTCCAAGTTATTCACATAATGAAAACCTATACTTTGTTTCGGTCGAGTTCCCCATTCGAATGCATGTAACAGTGAGAAACGCACTGTCTTGGCGAAAGAAAGCGTTTTTGTACAACTTCATATAAATAGCTGTAACTTTTGATAGAAGACTCAGACAAACATGTTTATGGCTTTATCTTATAGAACTCAAGGTCTCCGTGCTGGGAGAACAGGTTTTGCAGCTGTTTGAGCTAAGATTTCCAAGTTATTCACATAATGAAAACTTATACTTTGTTTCGGTCGAGTTCCCCATTCAAATGCATGTAACAGTGAGAAACGCACTGTCTTGGCGAAAGAAAGCGTTTTTGTACAACTTCACATAAATAGCTGTAACTTTTGATAGAAGACTCGGATACACATGTTTATGGCTTTATCTTATAGAACTCAAGGTCTCCGTGCAGGGAAAACAGGTTTTGCAGCTGTTTGAACTAAGATTTCCAAGTTATTCACATAATGAAAACCTATACTTTGTTTCGGTCGAGTTCCCCATGCAAATGCATGTAACAGTGAGAAACGCACTGTCTTGGCGAAAGAAAGCGTTTTTGTACAACTTCATATAAATAGCTGTAACTTTTGATAGAAGACTCGGATACACATGTTTATGGCTTTATCTTATAGAACTCAAGGTCTCCGTGCTGGGAAAACAGGTTTTGCAGCTGTTTGAACTAAGATTTCCAAGTTATTCACATAAGGAAAACCTATACTTTGTTTCGGTCGAGTTCCCCATTCAAATGCATGTAACAGTGAGAAACGCACTGTCTTGGTGAAAGAAAGCGTTTTTGTACAACTTCATATAAATAGCTGTAACTTTTGATAGAAGACTCGGATACACATGTTTATGGCTTTATCTTATAGAACTCAAGGTCCCCGTGTTCTTTTGATAGAAGACTCGGATACACATGTTTATGGCTTTATCTTATAGAACTCAAGGTCTCCGTGCTGGGAAAACAGGTTTTGCAGCTGTTTGAACTAAGATTTCCAAGTTATTCACATAATGAAAACCTATACTTTGTTTCGGTCGAGTTCCCCATTCAAATGCATGTAACAGTGAGAAACGCACTGTCTTGGCGAAAGAAAGCGTTTTTGTACAACTTCATATAAATAGCTGTAACTTTTGATAGAAGACTCAGACAAACATGTTTATGGCTTTATCTTATAGAACTCAAGGTCTCCGTGCTGGGAAAACAGGTTTTGCAGCTGTTTAAGCTAAGATTTCCAAGTTATTCACATAATGAAAACCTATACTTTGTTTCGGTCGAGTTCCCCATTCAAATGCATGTAACAGTGAGAAACGCACTGTCTTGGCGAAAGAAAGCGTTTTTGTACAACTTCATATAAATAGCTGTAACTTTTGATAGAAGACTCAGACAAACATGTTTATGGCTTTATCTTATAGAACTCAAGGTCTCCGTGCTGGGAAAACAGGTTTTGCAGCTGTTTGAGCTAAGATTTCCAAGTTATTCACATAATGAAAACTTATACTTTGTTTCGGTCGAGTTCCCCATTCAAATGCATGTAACAGTGAGAAACGCACTATCTTGGCGAAAGAAAGCGTTTTTGTACAACTTCATATGAATAGCTGTAACTTTTGATAGAAGACTCGGATACACATGTTTATGGCTTTATCTTATAGAACTCACGTTCCCAGTGCTGGGCAAACAGGTCCTGCAGCTGTTTGAGCTAAGATTTCCAAGTTATTCACATAATGAAAACTTATACTTTGTTTCGGTCGAGTTCCCCATTCAAATGCATGTAACAGTGAGAAACGCACTGTCTTGGCGAAAGAAAGCTATTTTGTACAACTTCATATAAATAGCTGTAACTTTTGATAGAAGACTCGGATACACATGTTTATGGCTTTATCTTATAGAACTCAAGGTCTCCGTGCTGGGAAAACAGGTTTTGCAGCTGTTTGAGCTAAGATTTCCAAGTTATTCACATAATGAAAACTTATACTTTGTTTCGGTCGAGTTCCCCATTCAAATGCATGTAACAGTGAGAAACGCACTGTCTTGGCGAAAGAAAGCGTTTTTGTACAACTTCATATAAATAGCTGTAACTTTTGATAGAAGACTCGGATACACATGTTTATGGCTTTATCTTATAGAACTCAAGGTCCCCGTGTTCTTTTGATAGAAGACTCGGATACACATGTTTATGGCTTTATCTTATAGAACTCACGTTCCCTGTGCTGGGCAAACAGGTTCTGCAGCTGTTTGAGCTAAGATTTCCAAGTTATTCACATAATGAAAACTTATACTTTGTTTCGGTCGAGTTCCCCATTCAAATGCATGTAACAGTGAGAAACGCACTGTCTTGGCGAAAGAAAGCGTTTTTGTACAACTTCATATAAATAGCTGTAACTTTTGATAGAAGACTCGGATACACATGTTTATGGCTTTATCTTATAGAACTCAAGGTCTCCGTGCTGGGAAAACAGGTTTTGCAGCTGTTTGAGCTAAGATTTCCAAGTTATTCACATAATGAAAACTTATACTTTGTTTCGGTCGAGTTCCCCATTCAAATGCATGTAACAGTGAGAAAAGCACTGTCTTGGCGAAAGAAAGCGTTTTTGTACAACTTCATATAAATAGCTGTAACTTTTGATAGAAGACTCGGATACACATGTTTATGGCTTTATCTTATAGAACTCAAGGTCCACGTGTTCTTTTGATAGAAGACTCGGATACACATGTTTATGGCTTTATCTTATAGAACTCAAGGTTCCCGTGCTGGGCAAACAGGTTTTGCAGCTGTTTGAGCTAAGATTTCCAAGTTATTCACATAATGAAAACCTATACTTTGTTTCGGTCGAGTTCCCCATTCAAATGCATGTAACAGTGAGAAACGCACTGTCTTGGCGAAAGAAAGCGTTTTTGTACAACTTCATATAAATAGCTGTAACTTTTGATAGAAGACTCAGACAAACATGTTTATGGCTTTATCTTATAGAACTCAAGGTCTCCGTGCTGGGAAAACAGGTTTTGCAGCTGTTTGAGCTAAGATTTCCAAGTTATTCACATAATGAAAACCTATACTTTGTTTCGGTCGAGTTCCCCATTCAAATGCATGTAACAGTGAGAAACGCACTGTCTTGGCGAAAGAAAGCGTTTTTGTACAACTTCATATAAATAGCTGTAACTTTTGATAGAAGACTCAGACAAACATGTTTATGGCTTTATCTTATAGAACTCAAGGTCTCCGTGCTGGGAGAACAGGTTTTGCAGCTGTTTGAGCTAAGATTTCCAAGTTATTCACATAATGAAAACTTATACTTTGTTTCGGTCGAGTTCCCCATTCAAATGCATGTAACAGTGAGAAACGCACTGTCTTGGCGAAAGAAAGCGTTTTTGTACAACTTCACATAAATAGCTGTAACTTTTGATAGAAGACTCGGATACACATGTTTATGGCTTTATCTTATAGAACTCAAGGTCTCCGTGCTGGGAAAACAGGTTTTGCAGCTGTTTGAACTAAGATTTCCAAGTTATTCACATAATGAAAACCTATACTTTGTTTCGGTCGAGTTCCCCATGCAAATGCATGTAACAGTGAGAAACGCACTGTCTTGGCGAAAGAAAGCGTTTTTGTACAACTTCATATAAATAGCTGTAACTTTTGATAGAAGACTCGGATACACATGTTTATGGCTTTATCTTATAGAACTCAAGGTCTCCGTGCTGGGAAAACAGGTTTTGCAGCTGTTTGAACTAAGATTTCCAAGTTATTCACATAAGGAAAACCTATACTTTGTTTCGGTCGAGTTCCCCATTCAAATGCATGTAACAGTGAGAAACGCACTGTCTTGGCGAAAGAAAGCGTTTTTGTACAACTTCATATAAATAGCTGTAACTTTTGATAGAAGACTCGGATACACATGTTTATGGCTTTATCTTATAGAACTCAAGGTCCCCGTGTTCTTTTGATAGAAGACTCGGATACACATGTTTATGGCTTTATCTTATAGAACTCAAGGTCTCCGTGCTGGGAAAACAGGTTTTGCAGCTGTTTGAACTAAGATTTCCAAGTTATTCACATAATGAAAACCTATACTTTGTTTCGGTCGAGTTCCCCATTCAAATGCATGTAACAGTGAGAAACGCACTGTCTTGGCGAAAGAAAGCGTTTTTGTACAACTTCATATAAATAGCTGTAACTTTTGATAGAAGACTCAGACAAACATGTTTATGGCTTTATCTTATAGAACTCAAGGTCTCCGTGCTGGGAAAACAGGTTTTGCAGCTGTTTAAGCTAAGATTTCCAAGTTATTCACATAATGAAAACCTATACTTTGTTTCGGTCGAGTTCCCCATTCAAATGCATGTAACAGTGAGAAACGCACTGTCTTGGCGAAAGAAAGCGTTTTTGTACAACTTCATATAAATAGCTGTAACTTTTGATAGAAGACTCAGACAAACATGTTTATGGCTTTATCTTATAGAACTCAAGGTCTCCGTGCTGGGAAAACAGGTTTTGCAGCTGTTTGAGCTAAGATTTCCAAGTTATTCACATAATGAAAACTTATACTTTGTTTCGGTCGAGTTCCCCATTCAAATGCATGTAACAGTGAGAAACGCACTGTCTTGGCGAAAGAAAGCTATTTTGTACAACTTCATATAAATAGCTGTAACTTTTGATAGAAGACTCGGATACACATGTTTATGGCTTTATCTTATAGAACTCAAGGTCTCCGTGCTGGGAAAACAGGTTTTGCAGCTGTTTGAGCTAAGATTTCCAGGTTATTCACATAATGAAAACTTATACTTTGTTTCGGTCGAGTTCCCCATTCAAATGCATGTAACAGTGAGAAACGCACTGTCTTGAGGAAAGAAAGCTATTTTGTACAACTTCATATAAATAGCTGTAACTTTTGATAGAAGACTCGGATACACATGTTTATGGCTTTATCTTATAGAACTCACGTTCCCTGTGCTGGGCAAACAGGTTCTGCAGCTGTTTGAGCTAAGATTTCCAAGTTATTCACATAATGAAAACTTATACTTTGTTTCGGTCGAGTTCCCCATTCAAATGCATGTAACAGTGAGAAACGCACTGTCTTGGCGAAAGAAAGCGTTTTTGTACAACTTCATATAAATAGCTGTAACTTTTGATAGAAGACTCGGATACACATGTTTATGGCTTTATCTTATAGAACTCAAGGTCCCCGTGTTCTTTTGATAGAAGACTCGGATACACATGTTTATGGCTTTATCTTATAGAACTCACGTTCCCTGTGCTGGGCAAACAGGTTCTGCAGCTGTTTGAGCTAAGATTTCCAAGTTATTCACATAATGAAAACCTATACTTTGTTTCGGTCGAGTTCCCCATTCAAATGCATGTAACAGTGAGAAACGCACTGTCTTGGCGAAAGAAAGCGTTTTTGTACAACTTCATATAAATAGCTGTAACTTTTGATAGAAGACTCGGATACACATGTTTATGGCTTTATCTTATAGAACTCAATGTCCCCGTGTTCTTTTGATAGAAGACTCGGATACACATGTTTATGGCTTTATCTTATAGAACTCAAGGTCTCCGTGCTGGGAAAACAGGTTTTGCAGCTGTTTGAACTAAGATTTCCAAGTTATTCACATAAGGAAAATCTATACTTTGTTTCGGTCGAGTTCCCCATTCAAATGCATGTAACAGTGAGAAACGCACTGTCTTGGCGAAAGAAAGCGTTTTTGTACAACTTCATATAAATAGCTGTAACTTTTGATAGAAGACTCGGATACACATGTTTATGGCTTTATCTTATAGAACTCAAGGTCCCCGTGTTCTTTTGATAGAAGACTCGGATACACATGTTTATGGCTTTATCTTATAGAACTCAAGGTCCACGTGTTCTTTTGATAGAAGACTCGGATACACATGTTTATGGCTTTATCTTATAGAACTCAAGGTCCCCGTGTTCTTTTGATAGAAGACTCGGATACACATGTTTATGGCTTTATCTTATAGAACTCACGTTCCCTGTGCTGGGCAAACAGGTTCTGCAGCTGTTTGAGCTAAGATTTCCAAGTTATTCACATAATGAAAACCTATACTTTGTTTCGGTCGAGTTCCCCATTCAAATGCATGTAACAGTGAGAAACGCACTGTCTTGGCGAAAGAAAGCGTTTTTGTACAACTTCATATAAATAGCTGTAACTTTTGATAGAAGACTCGGATACACATGTTTATGGCTTTATCTTATAGAACTCAAGGTCTCCATGCTGGGAAAACAGGTTTTGCAGCTGTTTGAACTAAGATTTTCAAGTTATTCACATAATGAAAACCTATACTTTGTTTCGGTCGAGTTCCCCATTCAAATGCATGTAACAGTGAGAAACGCACTGTCTTGGCGAAAGAAAGCTATTTTGTACAACTTCATATAAATAGCTGTAACTTTTGATAGAAGACTCAGACAAACATGTTTATGGCTTTATCTTATAGAACTCAAGGTCTCCGTGCTGGGAAAACAGGTTTTGCAGCTGTTTGAGCTAAGATTTCCAAGTTATTCACATAATGAAAACTTATACTTTGTTTCGGTCGAGTTCCCCATTCAAATGCATGTAACAGTGAGAAACGCACTGTCTTGGCGAAAGAAAGCGTTTTTGTACAACTTCATATAAATAGCTGTAACTTTTGATAGAAGACTTGGATACACATGTTTATGGCTTTATCTTATAGAACTCAAGGTCCACGTGTTCTTTTGATAGAAGACTCGGATACACATGTTTATGGCTTTATCTTATAGAACTCAAGGTTCCCGTGCTGGGCAAACAGGTTTTGCAGCTGTTTGAGCTAAGATTTCCAAGTTATTCACATAATGAAAACCTATACTTTGTTTCGGTCGAGTTCCCCATTCAAATGCATGTAACAGTGAGAAACGCACTGTCTTGGCGAAAGAAAGCGTTTTTGTACAACTTCATATAAATAGCTGTAACTTTTGATAGAAGACTCAGACAAACATGTTTATGGCTTTATCTTATAGAACTCAAGGTCTCCGTGCTGGGAAAACAGGTTTTGCAGCTGTTTGAGCTAAGATTTCCAAGTTATTCACATAATGAAAACCTATACTTTGTTTCGGTCGAGTTCCCCATTCAAATGCATGTAACAGTGAGAAACGCACTGTCTTGGCGAAAGAAAGCGTTTTTGTACAACTTCATATAAATAGCTGTAACTTTTGATAGAAGACTCAGACAAACATGTTTATGGCTTTATCTTATAGAACTCAAGGTCTCCGTGCTGGGAGAACAGGTTTTGCAGCTGTTTGAGCTAAGATTTCCAAGTTATTCACATAATGAAAACTTATACTTTGTTTCGGTCGAGTTCCCCATTCAAATGCATGTAACAGTGAGAAACGCACTGTCTTGGCGAAAGAAAGCGTTTTTGTACAACTTCACATAAATAGCTGTAACTTTTGATAGAAGACTCGGATACACATGTTTATGGCTTTATCTTATAGAACTCAAGGTCTCCGTGCTGGGAAAACAGGTTTTGCAGCTGTTTGAACTAAGATTTCCAAGTTATTCACATAATGAAAACCTATACTTTGTTTCGGTCGAGTTCCCCATGCAAATGCATGTAACAGTGAGAAACGCACTGTCTTGGCGAAAGAAAGCGTTTTTGTACAACTTCATATAAATAGCTGTAACTTTTGATAGAAGACTCGGATACACATGTTTATGGCTTTATCTTATAGAACTCAAGGTCTCCGTGCTGGGAAAACAGGTTTTGCAGCTGTTTGAACTAAGATTTCCAAGTTATTCACATAAGGAAAACCTATACTTTGTTTCGGTCGAGTTCCCCATTCAAATGCATGTAACAGTGAGAAACGCACTGTCTTGGCGAAAGAAAGCGTTTTTGTACAACTTCATATAAATAGCTGTAACTTTTGATAGAAGACTCGGATACACATGTTTATGGCTTTATCTTATAGAACTCAAGGTCCCCGTGTTCTTTTGATAGAAGACTCGGATACACATGTTTATGGCTTTATCTTATAGAACTCAAGGTCTCCGTGCTGGGAAAACAGGTTTTGCAGCTGTTTGAACTAAGATTTCCAAGTTATTCACATAATGAAAACCTATACTTTGTTTCGGTCGAGTTCCCCATTCAAATGCATGTAACAGTGAGAAACGCACTGTCTTGGCGAAAGAAAGCGTTTTTGTACAACTTCATATGAATAGCTGTAACTTTTGATAGAAGACTCGGATACACATGTTTATGGCTTTATCTTATAGAACTCACGTTCCCAGTGCTGGGCAAACAGGTCCTGCAGCTGTTTGAGCTAAGATTTCCAAGTTATTCACATAATGAAAACTTATACTTTGTTTCGGTCGAGTTCCCCATTCAAATGCATGTAACAGTGAGAAACGCACTGTCTTGGCGAAAGAAAGCTATTTTGTACAACTTCATATAAATAGCTGTAACTTTTGATAGAAGACTCGGATACACATGTTTATGGCTTTATCTTATAGAACTCAAGGTCTCCGTGCTGGGAAAACAGGTTTTGCAGCTGTTTGAGCTAAGATTTCCAGGTTATTCACATAATGAAAACTTATACTTTGTTTCGGTCGAGTTCCCCATTCAAATGCATGTAACAGTGAGAAACGCACTGTCTTGGCGAAAGAAAGCGTTTTTGTACAACTTCATATAAATAGCTGTAACTTTTGATAGAAGACTCGGATACACATGTTTATGGCTTTATCTTATAGAACTCAAGGTCCCCGTGTTCTTTTGATAGAAGACTCGGATACACATGTTTATGGCTTTATCTTATAGAACTCACGTTCCCTGTGCTGGGCAAACAGGTTCTGCAGCTGTTTGAGCTAAGATTTCCAAGTTATTCACATAATGAAAACTTATACTTTGTTTCGGTCGAGTTCCCCATTCAAATGCATGTAACAGTGAGAAACGCACTGTCTTGGCGAAAGAAAGCGTTTTTGTACAACTTCATATAAATAGCTGTAACTTTTGATAGAAGACTCAGACAAACATGTTTATGGCTTTATCTTATAGAACTCAAGGTCTCCGTGCTGGGAAAACAGGTTTTGCAGCTGTTTGAGCTAAGATTTCCAAGTTATTCACATAATGAAAACTTATACTTTGTTTCGGTCGAGTTCCCCATTCAAATGCATGTAACAGTGAGAAAAGCACTGTCTTGGCGAAAGAAAGCGTTTTTGTACAACTTCATATAAATAGCTGTAACTTTTGATAGAAGACTCGGATACACATGTTTATGGCTTTATCTTATAGAACTCAAGGTCCACGTGTTCTTTTGATAGAAGACTCGGATACACATGTTTATGGCTTTATCTTATAGAACTCAAGGTTCCCGTGCTGGGCAAACAGGTTTTGCAGCTGTTTGAGCTAAGATTTCCAAGTTATTCACATAATGAAAACCTATACTTTGTTTCGGTCGAGTTCCCCATTCAAATGCATGTAACAGTGAGAAACGCACTGTCTTGGCGAAAGAAAGCGTTTTTGTACAACTTCATATAAATAGCTGTAACTTTTGATAGAAGACTCAGACAAACATGTTTATGGCTTTATCTTATAGAACTCAAGGTCTCCGTGCTGGGAAAACAGGTTTTGCAGCTGTTTGAGCTAAGATTTCCAAGTTATTCACATAATGAAAACCTATACTTTGTTTCGGTCGAGTTCCCCATTCAAATGCATGTAACAGTGAGAAACGCACTGTCTTGGCGAAAGAAAGCGTTTTTGTACAACTTCATATAAATAGCTGTAACTTTTGATAGAAGACTCAGACAAACATGTTTATGGCTTTATCTTATAGAACTCAAGGTCTCCGTGCTGGGAGAACAGGTTTTGCAGCTGTTTGAGCTAAGATTTCCAAGTTATTCACATAATGAAAACTTATACTTTGTTTCGGTCGAGTTCCCCATTCAAATGCATGTAACAGTGAGAAACGCACTGTCTTGGCGAAAGAAAGCGTTTTTGTACAACTTCACATAAATAGCTGTAACTTTTGATAGAAGACTCGGATACACATGTTTATGGCTTTATCTTATAGAACTCAAGGTCTCCGTGCTGGGAAAACAGGTTTTGCAGCTGTTTGAACTAAGATTTCCAAGTTATTCACATAATGAAAACCTATACTTTGTTTCGGTCGAGTTCCCCATGCAAATGCATGTAACAGTGAGAAACGCACTGTCTTGGCGAAAGAAAGCGTTTTTGTACAACTTCATATAAATAGCTGTAACTTTTGATAGAAGACTCGGATACACATGTTTATGGCTTTATCTTATAGAACTCAAGGTCTCCGTGCTGGGAAAACAGGTTTTGCAGCTGTTTGAACTAAGATTTCCAAGTTATTCACATAATGAAAACCTATACTTTGTTTCGGTCGAGTTCCCCATTCAAATGCATGTAACAGTGAGAAACGCACTGTCTTGGCGAAAGAAAGCGTTTTTGTACAACTTCATATAAATAGCTGTAACTTTTGATAGAAGACTCGGATACACATGTTTATGGCTTTATCTTATAGAACTCAAGGTCCCCGTGTTCTTTTGATAGAAGACTCGGATACACATGTTTATGGCTTTATCTTATAGAACTCAAGGTCTCCGTGCTGGGAAAACAGGTTTTGCAGCTGTTTGAACTAAGATTTCCAAGTTATTCACATAATGAAAACCTATACTTTGTTTCGGTCGAGTTCCCCATTCAAATGCATGTAACAGTGAGAAACGCACTGTCTTGGCGAAAGAAAGCGTTTTTGTACAACTTCATATAAATAGCTGTAACTTTTGATAGAAGACTCAGACAAACATGTTTATGGCTTTATCTTATAGAACTCAAGGTCTCCGTGCTGGGAAAACAGGTTTTGCAGCTGTTTGAGCTAAGATTTCCAAGTTATTCACATAATGAAAACTTATACTTTGTTTCGGTGGAGTTCCCCATTCAAATGCATGTAACAGTGAGAAACGCACTGTCTTGGCGAAAGAAAGCGTTTTTGTACAACTTCATATAAATAGCTGTAACTTTTGATAGAAGACTCGGATACACATGTTTATGGCTTTATCTCTTTAGAACTCAAGGTCCCCGTGTTCTTTTGATAGAAGACTCGGATACACATGTTTATGGCTTTATCTTATAGAACTCAAGGTTCCCGTGCTGGGCAAACAGGTTTTGCAGCTGTTTGAGCAAAGATTTCCAAGTTATTCACATAATGAAAACCTATACTTTGTTTCGGTCGAGTTCCCCATTCAAATGCATGTAACAGTGAGAAACGCACTGTCTTGGCGAAAGAAAGCGTTTTTGTACAACTTCATATAAATAGCTGTAACTTTTGATAGAAGACTCAGACAAACATGTTTATGGCTTTATCTTATAGAACTCAAGGTCTCCGTGCTGGGAAAACAGGTTTTGCAGCTGTTTGAGCTAAGATTTCCAAGTTATTCACATAATGAAAACCTATACTTTGTTTCGGTCGAGTTCCCCATTCAAATGCATGTAACAGTGAGAAACGCACTGTCTTGGAGAAAGAAAGCGTTTTTGTACAACTTCATATAAATAGCTGTAACTTTTGATAGAAGACTCAGACAAACATGTTTATGGCTTTATCTTATAGAACTCAAGGTCTCCGTGCTGGGAAAACAGGTTTTGCAGCTGTTTGAGCTAAGATTTCCAAGTTATTCACATAATGAAAACCTATACTTTGTTTCGGTCGAGTTCCCCATTCAAATGCATGTAACAGTGAGAAACGCACTGTCTTGGCGAAAGAAAGCGTTTTTGTACAACTTCATATAAATAGCTGTAACCTTTGATAGAAGACTCGGATACACATGTTTATGGCTTTATCTTATAGAACTCAAGGTCTCCGTGCTGGGAAAACAGGTTTTGCAGCTGTTTGAGCTAAGATTTCCAAGTTATTCACATAATGAAAACCTATACTTTGTTTCGGTCGAGTTCCCCATTCAAATGCATGTAACAGTGAGAAACGCACTGTCTTGGCGAAAGAAAGTGTTTTTGTACAACTTCATATAAATAGCTGTAACTTTTGATAGAAGACTCAGACAAACATGTTTATGGCTTTATCTTATAGAACTCAAGGTCTCCGTGCTGGGAAAACAGGTTTTGCAGCTGTTTGAGCTAAGATTTCCAAGTTATTCACATAATGAAAACTTATACTTTGTTTCGGTCGAGTTCCCCATTCAAATGCATGTAACAGTGAGAAACGCACTGTCTTGGCGAAAGAAAGCGTTTTTGTACAACTTCATATAAATAGCTGTAACTTTTGATAGAAGACTCGGATACACATGTTTATGGCTTTATCTTATAGAACTCAAGGTCTCCGTGCTGGGAAAACAGGTTTTGCAGCTGTTTGAGCTAAGATTTCCAAGTTATTCACATAATGAAAACCTATACTTTGTTTCGGTCGAGTTCCCCATTCAAATGCATGTAACAGTGAGAAACGCACTGTCTTGGCGAAAGAAAGTTTTTTTGTACAACTTCATATAAATAGCTGTAACTTTTGATAGAAGACTCAGACAAACATGTTTATGGCTTTATCTTATAGAACTCAAGGTCTCCGTGCTGGGAAAACAGGTTTTGCAGCTGTTTGAGCTAAGATTTCCAAGTTATTCACATAATGAAAACTTATACTTTGTTTCGGTCGAGTTTCCATTCAAATGCATGTAACAGTGAGAAACGCACTGTCTTGGCGAAAGAAAGCGTTTTTGTACAACTTCATATAAATAGCTGTAACTTTTGATAGAATACTCGGATACACATGTTTATGGCTTTATCTTATAGAACTCAAGGTCTCCGTGCTGGGAAAACAGGTTTTGCAGCTGTTTGAGCTAAGATTTCCAAGTTATTCACATAATGAAAACTTATACTTTGTTTCGGTCGAGTTCCCCATTCAAATGCATGTAACAGTGAGAAACGCACTGTCTTGGCGAAAGAAAGCGTTTTTGTACAACTTCATATAAATAGCTGTAACTTTTGATAGAAGACTCGGATACACATGTTTATGGCTTTATCTTATAGAACTCAAGGTCTCCGTGCTGGGAAAAGAGGTTTTGCAGCTGTTTGAGCTAAGATTTCCAAGTTATTCACATAATGAAAACTTATACTTTGTTTCGGTCGAGTTCCCCATTCAAATGCATGTAACAGTGAGAAACGCACTGTCTTGGCGAAAGAAAGCGTTTTTGTACAACTTCATATAAATAGCTGTAACTTTTGATAGAAGACTCGGATACACATGTTTATGGCTTTATCTTATAGAACTCAAGGTCCCCGTGTTCTTTTGATAGAAGACTCGGATACACATGTTTATGGCTTTATCTTATAGAACTCAAGGTCTCCGTGCTGGGAAAACAGGTTTTGCAGCTGTTTGAACTAAGATTTCCAAGTTATTCACATAATGAAAACCTATACTTTGTTTCGGTGGAGTTCCCCATTCAAATGCATGTAACAGTGAGAAACGCACTGTCTTGGCGAAAGAAAGCGTTTTTGTACAACTTCATATAAATAGTTGTAACTTTTGATAGAAGACTCGGATACACATGTTTATGGCTTTATCTTATAGAACTCAAGGTCTCCGTGCTGGGAAAACAGGTTTTGCAGCTGTTTGAACTAAGATTTCCAAGTTATTCACATAATGAAAACCTATACTTTGTTTCGGTCGAGTTCCCCATGCAAATGCATATAACAGTGAGAAACGCACTGTCTTGGCGAAAGAAAGCGTTTTTGTACAACTTCATATAAATAGCTGTAACTTTTGATAGAAGACTCGGATACACATGTTTATGGCTTTATCTTATAGAACTCAAGGTCTCCGTGCTGGGAAAACAGGTTTTGCAGCTGTTTGAACTAAGATTTCCAAGTTATTCACATAATGAAAACCTATACTTTGTTTCGGTCGAGTTCCCCATTCAAATGCATGTAACAGTGAGAAACGCACTGTCTTGGCGAAAGAAAGCGTTTTTGTACAACTTCATATAAATAGCTGTAACTTTTGATAGAAGACTCGGATACACATGTTTATGGCTTTATCTTATAGAACTCAAGGTCCCCGTGTTCTTTTGATAGAAGACTCGGATACACATGTTTATGGCTTTATCTTATAGAACTCAAGGTCTCCGTGCTGGGAAAACAGGTTTTGCAGCTGTTTGAACTAAGATTTCCAAGTTATTCACATAATGAAAACCTATACTTTGTTTCGGTCGAGTTCCCCATTCAAATGCATGTAACAGTGAGAAACGCACTGTCTTGGCGAAAGAAAGCGTTTTTATACAACTTCATATAAATAGCTGTAACTTTTGATAGAAGACTCAGACAAACATGTTTATGGCTATATCTTATAGAACTCAAGGTCTCCGTGCCGGGAAAACAGGTTTTGCAGCTGTTTGAGCTAAGATTTCCAAGTTATTCACATAATGAAAACTTATACTTTGTTTCGGTCGAGTTCCCCATTCAAATGCATGTAACAGTGAGAAAAGCACTGTCTTGGCGAAAGAAAGCGTTTTTGTACAACTTCATATAAATAGCTGTAACTTTTGATAGAAGACTCGGATACACATGTTTATGGCTTTATCTCTTTAGAACTCAAGGTCCCCGTGTTCTTTTGATAGAAGACTCGGATACACATGTTTATGGCTTTATCTTATAGAACTCAAGGTTCCCGTGCTGGGCAAACAGGTTTTGCAGCTGTTTGAGCTAAGATTTCCAAGTTATTCACATAATGAAAACCTATACTTTGTTTCGGTCGAGTTCCCCATTCAAATGCATGTAACAGTGAGAAACGCACTGTCTTGGCGAAAGAAAGCGTTTTTGTACAACTTCATATAAATAGCTGTAACTTTTGATAGAAGACTCAGACAAACATGTTTATGGCTTTATCTTATAGAACTCAAGGTCTCCGTGCTGGGAAAACAGGTTTTGCAGCTGTTTGAGCTAAGATTTCCAAGTTATTCACATAATGAAAACTTATACTTTGTTTCGGTGGAGTTCCCCATTCAAATGCATGTAACAGTGAGAAACGCACTGTCTTGGCGAAAGAAAGCGTTTTTGTACAACTTCATATAAATAGCTGTAACTTTTGATAGAAGACTCGGATACACATGTTTATGGCTTTATCTTATAGAACTCAAGGTCTCCGTGCTGGGAAAACAGGTTTTGCAGCTATTTGAGCTAAGATTTCCAAGTTATTCACATAATGAAAACCTATACTTTGTTTCGGTCGAGTTCCCCATTCAAATGCATGTAACAGTGAGAAACGCACTGTCTTGGCGAAAGAAAGCGTTTTTGTACAACTTCATATAAATAGCTGTAACTTTTGATAGAAGACTCGGATACACATGTTTATGGCTTTATCTTATAGAACTCAAGGTCCCCGTGTTCTTTTGATAGAAGACTCGGATACACATGTTTATGGCTTTATCTTATAGAACTCAAGGTCTCCGTGCTGGGAAAACAGGTTTTGCAGCTGTTTGAACTAAGATTTCCAAGTTATTCACATAATGAAAACCTATACTTTGTTTCGGTGGAGTTCCCCATTCAAATGCATGTAACAGTGAGAAACGCACTGTCTTGGCGAAAGAAAGCGTTTTTGTACAACTTCATATAAATAGCTGTAACTTTTGATAGAAGACTCGGATACACATGTTTATGGCTTTATCTTATAGAACTCAAGGTCTCCGTGCTGGGAAAACAGGTTTTGCAGCTGTTTGAACTAAGATTTCCAAGTTATTCACATAATGAAAACCTATACTTTGTTTCGGTCGAGTTCCCCATGCAAATGCATGTAACAGTGAGAAACGCACTGTCTTGGCGAAAGAAAGCGTTTTTGTACAACTTCATATAAATAGCTGTAACTTTTGATAGAAGACTCGGATACACATGTTTATGGCTTTATCTTATAGAACTCAAGGTCTCCGTGCTGGGAAAACAGGTTTTGCAGCTGTTTGAACTAACATTTCCAAGTTATTCACATAATGAAAACCTATACTTTGTTTCGGTGGAGTTCCCCATTCAAATGCATGTAACAGTGAGAAACGCACTGTCTTGGCGAAAGAAAGCGTTTTTGTACAACTTCATATAAATAGCTGTAACTTTTGATAGAAGACTCGGATACACATGTTTATGGCTTTATCTTATAGAACTCAAGGTCCCCGTGTTCTTTTGATAGAAGACTCGGATACACATGTTTATGGCTTTATCTTATAGAACTCAAGGTCTCCGTGCTGGGAAAACAGGTTTTGCAGCTGTTTGAACTAAGATTTCCAAGTTATTCACATAATGAAAACCTATACTTTGTTTCGGTCGAGTTCCCCATTCAAATGCATGTAACAGTGAGAAACGCACTGTCTTGGCGAAAGAAAGCGTTTTTGTACAACTTCATATAAATAGCTGTAACTTTTGATAGAAGACTCAGACAAACATGTTTATGGCTTTATCTCTTTAGAACTCAAGGTCCCCGTGTTCTTTTGATAGAAGACTCGGATACACATGTTTATGGCTTTATCTTATAGAACTCAAGGTTCCCGTGCTGGGCAAACAGGTTTTGCAGCTGTTTGAGCTAAGATTTCCAAGTTATTCACATAATGAAAACCTATACTTTGTTTCGGTCGAGTTCCCCATTCAAATGCATGTAACAGTGAGAAACGCACTGTCTTGGCGAAAGAAAGCGTTTTTGTACAACTTCATATAAATAGCTGTAACTTTTGATAGAAGACTCAGACAAACATGTTTATGGCTTTATCTTATAGAACTCAAGGTCTCCGTGCTGGGAAAACAGGTTTTGCAGCTGTTTGAGCTAAGATTTCCAAGTTATTCACATAATGAAAACTTATACTTTGTTTCGGTGGAGTTCCCCATTCAAATGCATGTAACAGTGAGAAACGCACTGTCTTGGCGAAAGAAAGCGTTTTTGTACAACTTCATATAAATAGCTGTAACTTTTGATAGAAGACTCGGATACACATGTTTATGGCTTTATCTTATAGAACTCAAGGTCTCCGTACTGGGAAAACAGGTTTTGCAGCTGTTTGAGCTAAGATTTCCAAGTTATTCACATAATGAAAACCTATACTTTGTTTCGGTCGAGTTCCCCATTCAAATGCATGTAACAGTGAGAAACGCACTGTCTTGGCGAAAGAAAGCGTTTTTGTACAACTTCATATAAATAGCTGTAACTTTTGATAGAAGACTCGGATACACATGTTTATGGCTTTATCTTATAGAACTCAAGGTCCCCGTGTTCTTTTGATAGAAGACTCGGATACACATGTTTATGGCTTTATCTTATAGAACTCAAGGTCTCCGTGCTGGGAAAACAGGTTTTGCAGCTGTTTGAACTAAGATTTCCAAGTTATTCACATAATGAAAACCTATACTTTGTTTCGGTGGAGTTCCCCATTCAAATGCATGTAACAGTGAGAAACGCACTGTCTTGGCGAAAGAAAGCGTTTTTGTACAACTTCATATAAATAGCTGTAACTTTTGATAGAAGACTCGGATACACATGTTTATGGCTTTATCTTATAGAACTCAAGGTCTCCGTGCTGGGAAAACAGGTTTTGCAGCTGTTTGAGCTAAGATTTCCAAGTTATTCACATAATGAAAACCTATACTTTGTTTCGGTGGAGTTCCCCATTCAAATGCATGTAACAGTGAGAAACGCACTGTCTTGGCGAAAGAAAACGTTTTTGTACAACTTCATATAAATAGCTGTAACTTTTGATAGAAGACTCAGACAAACATGTTTATGGCTTTATCTTATAGAACTCAAGGTCCCCGTGTTCTTTTGATAGAAGACTCGGATACACATGTTTATGGCTTTATCTTATAGAACTCAAGGTCTCCGTGCTGGGAAAACAGGTTTTGCAGCTGTTTGAGCTAAGATTTCCAAGTTATTCACATAATGAAAACCTATACTTTGTTTCAGTCGAGTTCCCCATTCAAATGCATGTAACAGTGAGAAACGCACTGTCTTGGCGAAAGAAAGCGTTTTTGTACAACTTCATATAAATAGCTGTAACTTTTGATAGAAGACTCGGATACACATGTTTATGGCTTTATCTTTTTAGAACTCAAGGTCCCCGTGTTCTTTTGATAGAAGACTCGGATACACATGTTTATGGCTTTATCTTATAGAACTCAAGGTTCCCGTGCTGGGCAAACAGGTTTTGCAGCTGTTTGAGCTAAGATTTCCAAGTTATTCACATAATGAAAACCTATACTTTGTTTCGGTCGAGTTCCCCATTCAAATGCATGTAACAGTGAGAAACGCACTGTCTTGGCGAAAGAAAGCGTTTTTGTACAACTTCATATAAATAGCTGTAACTTTTGATAGAAGACTCAGACAAACATGTTTATGGCTTTATCTTATAGAACTCAAGGTCCCCGTGTTCTTTTGATAGAAGACTCGGATACACATGTTTATGGCTTTATCTTATAGAACTCAAGGTCTCCGTGCTGGGAAAACAGGTTTTGCAGCTGTTTGAACTAAGATTTCCAAGTTATTCACATAATGAAAACCTATACTTTGTTTCGGTGGAGTTCCCCATTCAAATGCATGTAACAGTGAGAAACGCACTGTCTTGGCGAAAGAAAGCGTTTTTGTACAACTTCATATAAATAGCTGTAACTTTTGATAGAAGACTCGGATACACATGTTTATGGCTTTATCTTATAGAACTCAAGGTCTCCGTGCTGGGAAAACAGGTTTTGCAGCTGTTTGAGCTAAGATTTCCAAGTTATTCACATAATGAAAACCTATACTTTGTTTCGGTCGAGTTCCCCATTCAAATGCATGTAACAGTGAGAAACGCACTGTCTTGGCGAAAGAAAGCGTTTTTGTACAACTTCATATAAATAGCTGTAACTTTTGATAGAAGACTCAGACAAACATGTTTATGGCTTTATCTTATAGAACTCAAGGTCCCCGTGTTCTTTTGATAGAAGACTCGGATACACATGTTTATGGCTTTATCTTATAGAACTCAAGGTGTCCGTGCTGGGAAAACAGGTTTTGCAGCTGTTTGAGCTAAGATTTCCAAGTTATTCACATAATGAAAACCTATACTTTGTTTCGGTCGAGTTCCCCATTCAAATGCATGTAACAGTGAGAAACGCACTGTCTTGGCGAAAGAAAGCGTTTTTGTACAACTTCATATAAATAGCTGTAACTTTTGATAGAAGACTCGGACAAACATGTTTATGGCTTTATCTTATAGAACTCAAGGTCTCCGTGCTGGGAAAACAGGTTTTGCAGCTGTTTGAGCTAAGATTTCCAAGTTATTCACATAATGAAAACCTATACTTTGTTTCGGTCGAGTCCCCCATTCAAATGCATGTAACAGTGAGAAACGCACTGTCTTGGCGAAAGAAAGCGTTTTTGTACAACTTCATATAAATAGCTGTAACTTTTGATAGAAGACTCAGACAAACATGTTTATGGCTTTATCTTATAGAACTCAAGGTCTCCGTGCTGGGAAAAGAGGTTTTGCAGCTGTTTGAGCTAAGATTTCCAAGTTATTCACATAATGAAAACCTATACTTTGTTTCGGTCGAGTTCCCCATTCAAATGCATGTAACAGTGAGAAACGCACTGTCTTGGCGAAAGAAAGCGTTTTTGTACAACTTCATATAAATAGCTGTAACTTTTGATAGAAGACTCGGATACACATGTTTATGGCTTTATCTTTTTAGAACTCAAGGTCCCCGTGTTCTTTTGATAGAAGACTCGGATACACATGTTTATGGCTTTATCTTATAGAACTCAAGGTTCCCGTGCTGGGCAAACAGGTTTTGCAGCTGTTTGAGCTAAGATTTCCAAGTTATTCACATAATGAAAACCTATACTTTGTTTCGGTCGAGTTCCCCATTCAAATGCATGTAACAGTGAGAAACGCACTGTCTTGGCGAAAGAAAGCGTTTTTGTACAACTTCATATAAATAGCTGTAACTTTTGATAGAAGACTCAGACAAACATGTTTATGGCTTTATCTTATAGAACTCAAGGTCTCCGTGCTGGGAAAACAGGTTTTGCAGCTGTTTGAGCTAAGATTTCCAAGTTATTCACACAATGAAAACCTATACTTTGTTTCGGTCGAGTCCCCCATTCAAATGCATGTAACAGTGAGAAACGCACTGTCTTGGCGAAAGAAAGCGTTTTTGTACAACTTCATATAAATAGCTGTAACTTTTGATAGAAGACTCAGACAAACATGTTTATGGCTTTATCTTATAGAACTCAAGGTCTCCGTGCTGGGAAAAGAGGTTTTGCAGCTGTTTGAGCTAAGATTTCCAAGTTATTCACATAATGAAAACCTATACTTTGTTTCGGTCGAGTTCCCCATTCAAATGCATGTAACAGTGAGAAACGCACTGTCTTGGCGAAAGAAAGCGTTTTTGTACAACTTCATATAAATAGCTGTAACTTTTGATAGAAGACTCGGATACACATGTTTATGGCTTTATCTTATAGAACTCAAGGTGTCCGTGCTGGGAAAACAGGTTTTGCAGCTGTTTGAGCTAAGATTTCCAAGTTATTCACATAATGAAAACTTATACTTTGTTTCGGTCGAGTTCCCCATTCAAATGCATGTAACAGTGAGAAACGCACTGTCTTGGCGAAAGAAAGCGTTTTTGTACAACTTCATATAAATAGCTGTAACTTTTGATAGAAGACTCGGATACACATGTTTATGGCTTTATCTTATAGAACTCAAGGTCTCCGTGCTGGGAAAACAGGTTTTGCAGCTGTTTGAGCTAAGATTTCCAAGTTATTCACATAATGAAAACCTATACTTTGTTTCGGTCGAGTTCCCCATTCAAATGCATGTAACAGTGAGAAACGCACTGTCTTGGCGAAAGAAAGCGTTTTTGTACAACTTCATATAAATAGCTGTAACTTTTGATAGAAGACTTGGATACACATGTTTATGGCTTTATCTTATAGAACTCAAGGTCCCCGTGTTCATTTGATAGAAGACTCGGATACACATGTTTATGGCTTTATCTTATAGAACTCAAGGTCTCCATGCTGGGAAAACAGGTTTTGCAGCTGTTTGAGCTAAGATTTCCAAGTTATTCACATAATGAAAACCTATACTTTGTTTCGGTCGAGTTCCCCATTCAAATGCATTTAACAGTGAGAAACGCACTGTCTTGGCGAAAGAAAGCGTTTTTGTACAACTTCATATAAATAGCTGTAACTTTTGATAGAAGACTCGGATACACATGTTTATGGCTTTATCTTATAGAACTCAAGGTCCCCGTGTTCTTTTGATAGAAGACTCGGATACACATGTTTATGGCTTTATCTTATAGAACTCAAGGTCTCCATGCTGGGAAAACAGGTTTTGCAGCTGTTTGAACTAAGATTTCCAAGTTATTCACATAATGAAAACCTATACTTTGTTTCGGTCGAGTTCCCCATTCAAATGCATGTAACAGTGAGAAACGCACTGTCTTGGCGAAAGAAAGCGTTTTTGTACAACTTCATATAAATAGCTGTAACTTTTGATAGAAGACTCAGACAAACATGTTTATGGCTTTATCTTATAGAACTCAAGGTCTCCGTGCTGGGAAAACAGGTTTTGCAGCTGTTTGAGCTAAGATTTCCAAGTTATTCACATAATGAAAACTTATACTTTGTTTCGGTCGAGTTCCCCATTCAAATGCATGTAACAGTGAGAAAAGCACTGTCTTGGCGAAAGAAAGCGTTTTTGTACAACTTCATATAAATAGCTGTAACTTTTGATAGAAGACTCGGATACACATGTTTATGGCTTTATCTTATAGAACTCAAGGTCTCCGTGCTGGGAAAACAGGTTTTGCAGCTGTTTGAGCTAAGATTTCCAAGTTATTCACATAATGAAAACTTATACTTTGTTTCGGTCGAGTTCCCCATTCAAATGCATGTAACAGTGAGAAACGCACTGTCTTGGCGAAAGAAAGCGTTTTTGTACAACTTCATATAAATAGCTGTAACTTTTGATAGAAGACTCGGATACACATGTTTATGGCTTTATCTTATAGAACTCAAGGTCTCCGTGCTGGGAAAACAGGTTTTGCAGCTGTTTGAGCTAAGATTTCCAAGTTATTCACATAATGAAAACCTATACTTTGTTTCGGTCGAGTTCCCCATTCAAATGCATGTAACAGTGAGAAACGCACTGTCTTGGCGAAAGAAAGCGTTTTTGTACAACTTCATATAAATAGCTGTAACTTTTGATAGAAGACTCGGATACACATGTTTATGGCTTTATCTTATAGAACTCAAGGTCCCCGTGTTCATTTGATAGAAGACTCGGATACACATGTTTATGGCTTTATCTTATAGAACTCAAGGTCTCCATGCTGGGAAAACAGGTTTTGCAGCTGTTTGAGCTAAGATTTCCAAGTTATTCACATAATGAAAACCTATACTTTGTTTCGGTCGAGTCCCCCATTCAAATGCATGTAACAGTGAGAAACGCACTGTCTTGGCGAAAGAAAGCGCTTTTGTACAACTTCATATAAATAGCTGTAACTTTTGATAGAAGACTCAGACAAACATGTTTATGGCTTTATCTTATAGAACTCAAGGTCTCCGTGCTGGGAAAACAGGTTTTGCAGCTGTTTGAGCTAAGATTTCCAAGTTATTCACATAATGAAAACCTATACTTTGTTTCGGTCGAGTTCCCCATTCAAATGCATGTAACAGTGAGAAACGCACTGTCTTGGTGAAAGAAAGCGTTTTTGTACAACTTCATATAAATAGCTGTAACTTTTGATAGAAGACTCGGATACACATGTTTATGGCTTTATCTTTTTAGAACTCAAGGTCCCCGTGTTCTTTTGATAGAATACTCGGATACACATGTTTATGGCTTTATCTTATAGAACTCAAGGTCTCCGTGCTGGGAAAACAGGTTTTGCAGCTGTTTGAGCTAAGATTTCCAAGTTATTCACATAATGAAAACGTATACTTTGTTTCGGTCGAGTTCCCCATTCAAATGCATGTAACAGTGAGAAACGCACTGTCTTGGCGAAAGAAAGCGTTTTTGTACAACTTCATATAAATAGCTGTAACTTTTGATAGAAGACTCAGACAAACATGTTTATGGCTTTATCTTATAGAACTCAAGGTCTCCGTACTGGGAAAACAGGTTTTGCAGCTGTTTGAGCTAAGATTTCCAAGTTATTCACATAATGAAAACCTATACTTTGTTTCGGTCGAGTCCCCCATTCAAATGCATGTAACAGTGAGAAACGCACTGTCTTGGCGAAAGAAAGCGTTTTTGTACAACTTCATATAAATAGCTGTAACTTTTGATAGAAGACTCAGACAAACATGTTTATGGCTTTATCTTATAGAACTCAAGGTCTCCGTGCTGGGAAAAGAGGTTTTGCAGCTGTTTGAGCTAAGATTTCCAACTTATTCACATAATGAAAACCTATACTTTGTTTCGGTCGAGTTCCCCATTCAAATGCATGTAACAGTGAGAAACGCACTGTCTTGGCGAAAGAAAGCGTTTTTGTACAACTTCATATAAATAGCTGTAACTTTTGATAGAAGACTCAGACAAACATGTTTATGGCTTTATCTTATAGAACTCAAGGTCTCCGTGCTGGGAAAACAGGTTTTGCAGCTGTTTGAGCTAAGATTTCCAGGTTATTCACATAATGAAAACTTATACTTTGTTTCGGTCGAGTTCCCCATTCAAATGCATGTAACAGTGAGAAACGCACTGTCTTGGCGAAAGAAAGCTATTTTGTACAACTTCATATAAATAGCTGTAACTTTTGATAGAAGACTCAGACAAACATGTTTATGGCTTTATCTTATAGAACTCAAGGTCTCCGTGCTGGGAAAACAGGTTTTGCAGCTGTTTGAGCTAAGATTTCCAAGTTATTCACATAATGAAAACTTATACTTTGTTTCGGTCGAGTCCCCCATTCAAATGCATGTAACAGTGAGAAACGCACTGTCTTGGCGAAAGAAAGCGTTTTTGTACAACTTCATATAAATAGCTGTAACTTTTGATAGAAGACTCGGATACACATGTTTATGGCTTTATCTTATAGAACTCAAGGTCCCCGTGTTCTTTTGATAGAAGACTCGGATACACATGTTTATGGCTTTATCTTTTTAGAACTCAAGGTCCCCGTGTTCTTTTGATAGAAGACTCGGATACACATGTTTATGGCTTTATCTTATAGAACTCAAGGTCTCCGTGCTGGGAAAACAGGTTTTGCAGCTGTTTGAGCTAAGATTTCCAAGTTATTCACATAATGAAAACCTATACTTTGTTTCGGTCGAGTTCCCCATTCAAATGCATGTAACAGTGAGAAACGCACTGTCTTGGCGAAAGAAAGCGTTTTTGTACAACTTCATATAAATAGCTGTAACTTTTGATAGAAGACTCGGATACACATGTTTATGGCTTTATCTTATAGAACTCAAGGTCCCCGTGTTCTTTTGATAGAAGACTCGGATACACATGTTTATGGCTTTATCTTATAGAACTCAAGGTCTCCATGCTGGGAAAACAGGTTTTGCAGCTGTTTGAACTAAGATTTCCAAGTTATTCACATAATGAAAACCTATACTTTGTTTCGGTCGAGTTCCCCATTCAAATGCATGTAACAGTGAGAAAAGCACTGTCTTGGCGAAAGAAAGCGTTTTTGTACAACTTCATATAAATAGCTGTAACTTTTGATAGAAGACTCGGATACACATGTTTATGGCTTTATCTTATAGAACTCAAGGTCTCCGTGCTGGGAAAACAGGTTTTGCAGCTGTTTGAGCTAAGATTTCCAAGTTATTCACATAATGAAAACTTATACTTTGTTTCGGTCGAGTTCCCCATTCAAATGCATGTAACAGTGAGAAACGCACTGTCTTGGCGAAAGAAAGCGTTTTTGTACAACTTCATATAAATAGCTGTAACTTTTGATAGAAGACTCGGATACACATGTTTATGGCTTTATCTTATAGAACTCAAGGTCTCCGTGCTGGGAAAACAGGTTTTGCAGCTGTTTGAGCTAAGATTTCCAAGTTATTCACATAATGAAAACCTATACTTTGTTTCGGTCGAGTTCCCCATTCAAATGCATGTAACAGTGAGAAACGCACTGTCTTGGCGAAAGAAAGCGTTTTTGTACAACTTCATATAAATAGCTGTAACTTTTGATAGAAGACTCGGATACACATGTTTATGGCTTTATCTTATAGAACTCAAGGTCCCCGTGTTCATTTGATAGAAGACTCGGATACACATGTTTATGGCTTTATCTTATAGAACTCAAGGTCTCCATGCTGGGAAAACAGGTTTTGCAGCTGTTTGAGCTAAGATTTCCAAGTTATTCACATAATGAAAACCTATACTTTGTTTCGGTCGAGTCCCCCATTCAAATGCATGTAACAGTGAGAAACGCACTGTCTTGGCGAAAGAAAGCGTTTTTGTACAACTTCATATAAATAGCTGTAACTTTTGATAGAAGACTCGGATACACATGTTTATGGCTTTATCTTTTTAGAACTCAAGGTCCCCGTGTTCTTTTGATAGAATACTCGGATACACATGTTTATGGCTTTATCTTATAGAACTCAAGGTCTCCGTGCTGGGAAAACAGGTTTTGCAGCTGTTTGAGCTAAGATTTCCAAGTTATTCACATAATGAAAACTTATACTTTGTTTCGGTCGAGTTCCCCATTCAAATGCATGTAACAGTGAGAAACGCACTGTCTTGGCGAAAGAAAGCGTTTTTGTACAACTTCATATAAATAGCTGTAACTTTTGATAGAAGACTCAGACAAACATGTTTATGGCTTTATCTTATAGAACTCAAGGTCTCCGTGCTGGGAAAACAGGTTTTGCAGCTGTTTGAGCTAAGATTTCCAAGTTATTCACATAATGAAAACCTATACTTTGTTTCGGTCGAGTCCCCCATTCAAATGCATGTAACAGTGAGAAACGCACTGTCTTGGCGAAAGAAAGCGTTTTTGTACAACTTCATATAAATAGCTGTAACTTTTGATAGAAGACTCAGACAAACATGTTTATGGCTTTATCTTATAGAACTCAAGGTCTCCGTGCTGGGAAAAGAGGTTTTGCAGCTGTTTGAGCTAAGATTTCCAACTTATTCACATAATGAAAACCTATACTTTGTTTCGGTCGAGTTCCCCATTCAAATGCATGTAACAGTGAGAAACGCACTGTCTTGGCGAAAGAAAGCGTTTTTGTACAACTTCATATAAATAGCTGTAACTTTTGATAGAAGACTCAGACAAACATGTTTATGGCTTTATCTTATAGAACTCAAGGTCTCCGTGCTGGGAAAAGAGGTTTTGCAGCTGTTTGAGCTAAGATTTCCAGGTTATTCACATAATGAAAACTTATACTTTGTTTCGGTCGAGTTCCCCATTCAAATGCATGTAACAGTGAGAAACGCACTGTCTTGGCGAAAGAAAGCGTTTTTGTACAACTTCATATAAATAGCTGTAACTTTTGATAGAAGACTCAGACAAACATGTTTATGGCTTTATCTTATAGAACTCAAGGTCTCCGTGCTGGGAAAACAGGTTTTGCAGCTGTTTGAGCTAAGATTTCCAAGTTATTCACATAATGAAAACTTATACTTTGTTTCGGTCGAGTCCCCCATTCAAATGCATGTAACAGTGAGAAACGCACTGTCTTGGCGAAAGAAAGCGTTTTTGTACAACTTCATATAAATAGCTGTAACTTTTGATAGAAGACTCGGATACACATGTTTATGGCTTTATCTTATAGAACTCAAGGTCCCCGTGTTCTTTTGATAGAAGACTCGGATACACATGTTTATGGCTTTATCTTATAGAACTCAAGGTCTCCATGCTGGGAAAACAGGTTTTGCAGCTGTTTGAACTAAGATTTCCAAGTTATTCACATAATGAAAACCTATACTTTTTTTCGGTCGAGTTCCCCATTCAAATGCATGTAACAGTGAGAAACGCACTGTCTTGGCGAAAGAAAGCGTTTTTGTACAACTTCATATAAATAGCTGTAACTTTTGATAGAAGACTCAGACAAACATGTTTATGGCTTTATCTTATAGAACTCAAGGTCTCCGTGCTGGGAAAACAGGTTTTGCAGCTGTTTGAGCTAAGATTTCCAAGTTATTCACATAATGAAAACTTATACTTTGTTTCGGTCGAGTTCCCCATTCAAATGCATGTAACAGTGAGAAAAGCACTGTCTTGGCGAAAGAAAGCGTTTTTGTACAACTTCATATAAATAGCTGTAACTTTTGATAGAAGACTCGGATACACATGTTTATGGCTTTATCTTATAGAACTCAAGGTCTCCGTGCTGGGAAAACAGGTTTTGCAGCTGTTTGAGCTAAGATTTCCAAGTTATTCACATAATGAAAACTTATACTTTGTTTCGGTCGAGTTCCCCATTCAAATGCATGTAACAGTGAGAAACGCACTGTCTTGGCGAAAGAAAGCGTTTTTGTACAACTTCATATAAATAGCTGTAACTTTTGATAGAAGACTCGGATACACATGTTTATGGCTTTATCTTATAGAACTCAAGGTCTCCGTGCTGGGAAAACAGGTTTTGCAGCTGTTTGAGCTAAGATTTCCAAGTTATTCACATAATGAAAACCTATACTTTGTTTCGGTCGAGTTCCCCATTCAAATGCATGTAACAGTGAGAAACGCACTGTCTTGGCGAAAGAAAGCGTTTTTGTACAACTTCATATAAATAGCTGTAACTTTTGATAGAAGACTCGGATACACATGTTTATGGCTTTATCTTATAGAACTCAAGGTCCCCGTGTTCATTTGATAGAAGACTCGGATACACATGTTTATGGCTTTATCTTATAGAACTCAAGGTCTCCATGCTGGGAAAACAGGTTTTGCAGCTGTTTGAGCTAAGATTTCCAAGTTATTCACATAATGAAAACCTATACTTTGTTTCGGTCGAGTCCCCCATTCAAATGCATGTAACAGTGAGAAACGCACTGTCTTGGCGAAAGAAAGCGTTTTTGTACAACTTCATATAAATAGCTGTAACTTTTGATAGAAGACTCGGATACACATGTTTATGGCTTTATCTTTTTAGAACTCAAGGTCCCCGTGTTCTTTTGATAGAATACTCGGATACACATGTTTATGGCTTTATCTTATAGAACTCAAGGTCTCCGTGCTGGGAAAACAGGTTTTGCAGCTGTTTGAGCTAAGATTTCCAAGTTATTCACATAATGAAAACGTATACTTTGTTTCGGTCGAGTTCCCCATTCAAATGCATGTAACAGTGAGAAACGCACTGTCTTGGCGAAAGAAAGCGTTTTTGTACAACTTCATATAAATAGCTGTAACTTTTGATAGAAGACTCAGACAAACATGTTTATGGCTTTATCTTATAGAACTCAAGGTCTCCGTGCTGGGAAAACAGGTTTTGCAGCTGTTTGAGCTAAGATTTCCAAGTTATTCACATAATGAAAACCTATACTTTGTTTCGGTCGAGTCCCCCATTCAAATGCATGTAACAGTGAGAAACGCACTGTCTTGGCGAAAGAAAGCGTTTTTGTACAACTTCATATAAATAGCTGTAACTTTTGATAGAAGACTCAGACAAACATGTTTATGGCTTTATCTTATAGAACTCAAGGTCTCCGTGCTGGGAAAAGAGGTTTTGCAGCTGTTTGAGCTAAGATTTCCAACTTATTCACATAATGAAAACCTATACTTTGTTTCGGTCGAGTTCCCCATTCAAATGCATGTAACAGTGAGAAACGCACTGTCTTGGCGAAAGAAAGCGTTTTTGTACAACTTCATATAAATAGCTGTAACTTTTGATAGAAGACTCAGACAAACATGTTTATGGCTTTATCTTATAGAACTCAAGGTCTCCGTGCTGGGAAAAGAGGTTTTGCAGCTGTTTGAGCTAAGATTTCCAGGTTATTCACATAATGAAAACTTATACTTTGTTTCGGTCGAGTTCCCCATTCAAATGCATGTAACAGTGAGAAACGCACTGTCTTGGCGAAAGAAAGCGTTTTTGTACAACTTCATATAAATAGCTGTAACTTTTGATAGAAGACTCAGACAAACATGTTTATGGCTTTATCTTATAGAACTCAAGGTCTCCGTGCTGGGAAAACAGGTTTTGCAGCTGTTTGAGCTAAGATTTCCAAGTTATTCACATAATGAAAACTTATACTTTGTTTCGGTCGAGTCCCCCATTCAAATGCATGTAACAGTGAGAAACGCACTGTCTTGGCGAAAGAAAGCGTTTTTGTACAACTTCATATAAATAGCTGTAACTTTTGATAGAAGACTCGGATACACATGTTTATGGCTTTATCTTATAGAACTCAAGGTCCCCGTGTTCTTTTGATAGAAGACTCGGATACACATGTTTATGGCTTTATCTTATAGAACTCAAGGTCTCCATGCTGGGAAAACAGGTTTTGCAGCTGTTTGAACTAAGATTTCCAAGTTATTCACATAATGAAAACCTATACTTTTTTTCGGTCGAGTTCCCCATTCAAATGCATGTAACAGTGAGAAACGCACTGTCTTGGCGAAAGAAAGCGTTTTTGTACAACTTCATATAAATAGCTGTAACTTTTGATAGAAGACTCAGACAAACATGTTTATGGCTTTATCTTATAGAACTCAAGGTCTCCGTGCTGGGAAAACAGGTTTTGCAGCTGTTTGAGCTAAGATTTCCAAGTTATTCACATAATGAAAACTTATACTTTGTTTCGGTCGAGTTCCCCATTCAAATGCATGTAACAGTGAGAAAAGCACTGTCTTGGCGAAAGAAAGCGTTTTTGTACAACTTCATATAAATAGCTGTAACTTTTGATAGAAGACTCGGATACACATGTTTATGGCTTTATCTTATAGAACTCAAGGTTCCCGTGCTGGGAAAACAGGTTTTGCAGCTGTTTGAGCTAAGATTTCCAAGTTATTCACATAATGAAAACCTATACTTTGTTTCGGTCGAGTTCCCCATTCAAATGCATGTAACAGTGAGAAACGCACTGTCTTGGCGAAAGAAAGCGTTTTTGTACAACTTCATATAAATAGCTGTAACTTTTGATAGAAGACTCAGACAAACATGTTTATGGCTTTATCTTATAGAACTCAAGGTCTCCGTGCTGGGAAAACAGGTTTTGCAGCTGTTTGAGCTAAGATTTCCAAGTTATTCACATAATGAAAACCTATACTTTGTTTCGGTCGAGTTCCCCATTCAAATGCATGTAACAGTGAGAAACGCACTGTCTTGGTGAAAGAAAGCGTTTTTGTACAACTTCATATAAATAGCTGTAACTTTTGATAGAAGACTCAGACAAACATGTTTATGGCTTTATCTTATAGAACTCAAGGTCTCCGTGCTGGGAAAACAGGTTTTGCAGCTGTTTGAGCTAAGATTTCCAAGTTATTCACATAATGAAAACCTATACTTTGTTTCGGTCGAGTTCCCCATTCAAATGCATGTAACAGTGAGAAACGCACTGTCTTGGTGAAAGAAAGCGTTTTTGTACAACTTCATATAAATAGCTGTAACTTTTGATAGAAGACTCAGACAAACATGTTTATGGCTTTATCTTATAGAACTCAAGGTCTCCGTGCTGGGAAAACAGGTTTTGCAGCTGTTTGAGCTAAGATTTCCAAGTTATTCACATAATGAAAACCTATACTTTGTTTCGGTCGAGTTCCCCATTCAAATGCATGTAACAGTGAGAAACGCACTGTCTTGGCGAAAGAAAGCGTTTTTGTACAACTTCATATAAATAGCTGTAACTTTTGATAGAAGACTCAGACAAACATGTTTATGGCTTTATCTTATAGAACTCAAGGTCTCCGTGCTGGGAAAACAGGTTTTGCAGCTGTTTGAGCTAAGATTTCCAAGTTATTCACATAATGAAAACTTATACTTTGTTTCGGTCGAGTTCCCCATTCAAATGCATGTAACAGTGAGAAAAGCACTGTCTTGGCGAAAGAAAGCGTTTTTGTACAACTTCATATAAATAGCTGTAACTTTTGATAGAAGACTCGGATACACATGTTTATGGCTTTATCTTTTTAGAACTCAAGGTCCCCGTGTTCTTTTGATAGAAGACTCGGATACACATGTTTATGGCTTTATCTTATAGAACTCAAGGTCTCCGTGCTGGGAAAACAGGTTTTGCAGCTGTTTGAGCTAAGATTTCCAAGTTATTCACATAATGAAAACCTATACTTTGTTTCGGTCGAGTTCCCCATTCACATGCATGTAACAGTGAGAAACGCACTGTCTTGGCGAAAGAAAGTTATTTTGTACAACTTCATATAAATAGCTGTAACTTTTGATAGAAGACTCAGACAAACATGTTTATGGCTTTATCTTATAGAACTCAAGGTCTCCGTGCTGGGAAAAGAGGTTTTGCAGCTGTTTGAGCTAAGATTTCCAAGTTATTCACATAATGAAAACCTATACTTTGTTTCGGTCGAGTTCCCCATTCAAATGCATGTAACAGTGAGAAACGCACTGTCTTGGTGAAAGAAAGCGTTTTTGTACAACTTCATATAAATAGCTGTAACTTTTGATAGAAGACTCAGACAAACATGTTTATGGCTTTATCTTATAGAACTCAAGGTCTCCGTGCTGGGAAAACAGGTTTTGCAGCTGTTTGAGCTAAGATTTCCAAGTTATTCACATAATGAAAACCTATACTTTGTTTCGGTCGAGTTCCCCATTCAAATGCATGTAACAGTGAGAAACGCACTGTCTTGGCGAAAGAAAGCTATTTTGTACAACTTCATATGAATAGCTGTAACTTTTGATAGAAGACTCGGATACACATGTTTATGGCTTTATCTTATAGAACTCAAGGTCTCCGTGCTGGGAAAACAGGTTTTGCAGCTGTTTGAGCTAAGATTTCCAAGTTATTCACATAATGAAAACTTATACTTTGTTTCGGTCGAGTTCCCCATTCAAATGCATGTAACAGTGAGAAACGCACTGTCTTGGCGAAAGAAAGCGTTTTTGTACAACTTCATATAAATAGCTGTAACTTTTGATAGAAGACTCGGATACACATGTTTATGGCTTTATCTTATAGAACTCAAGGTCCCCGTGTTCTTTTGATAGAAGACTCGGATACACATGTTTATGGCTTTATCTTATAGAACTCAAGGTCTCCGTGCTGGGAAAACAGGTTTTGCAGCTGTTTGAGCTAAGATTTCCAAGTTATTCACATAATGAAAACCTATACTTTGTTTCGGTCGAGTTCCCCATTCAAATGCATGTAACAGTGAGAAACGCACTGTCTTGGCGAAAGAAAGCGTTTTTGTACAACTTCATATAAATAGCTGTAAGTTTTGATAGAAGACTCGGATACACATGTTTATGGCTTTATCTTATAGAACTCAAGGTCCCCGTGTTCTTTTGATAGAAGACTCGGATACACATGTTTATGGCTTTATCTTATAGAACTCAAGGTCTCCGTGCTGGGAAAACAGGTTTTGCAGCTGTTTGAGCTAAGATTTCCAAGTTATTCACATAATGAAAACCTATACTTTGTTTCGGTCGAGTTCCCCATTCAAATGCATGTAACAGTGAGAAAAGCACTGTCTTGGCGAAAGAAAGCGTTTTTGTACAACTTCATATAAATAGCTGTAACTTTTGATAGAAGACTCGGATACACATGTTTATGGCTTTATCTTTTTAGAACTCAAGGTCCCCGTGTTCTTTTGATAGAAGACTCGGATACACATGTTTATGGCTTTATCTTATAGAACTCAAGGTTCCCGTGCTGGGCAAACAGGTTTTGCAGCTGTTTGAGCTAAGATTTCCAAGTTATTCACATAATGAAAACCTATACTTTGTTTCGGTCGAGTTCCCCATTCAAATGCATGTAACAGTGAGAAACGCACTGTCTTGGCGAAAGAAAGCGTTTTTGTACAACTTCATATAAATAGCTGTAACTTTTGATAGAAGACTCAGACAAACATGTTTATGGCTTTATCTTATAGAACTCAAGGTCTCCGTGCTGGGAAAACAGGTTTTGCAGCTGTTTGAGCTAAGATTTCCAAGTTATTCACATAATGAAAACCTATACTTTGTTTCGGTCGAGTCCCCCATTCAAATGCATGTAACAGTGAGAAACGCACTGTCTTGGCGAAAGAAAGCTATTTTGTACAACTTCATATAAATAGCTGTAACTTTTGATAGAAGACTCAGACAAACATGTTTATGGCTTTATCTTATAGAACTCACGTTCCCTGTGCTGGGCAAACAGGTTCTGCAGCTGTTTGAGCTAAGATTTCCAAGTTATTCACATAATGAAAACTTATACTTTGTTTCGGTCGAGTTCCCCATTCAAATGCATGTAACAGTGAGAAACGCACTGTCTTGGCGAAAGAAAGCTATTTTGTACAACTTCATATAAATAGCTGTAACTTTTGATAGAAGACTCGGATACACATGTTTATGGCTTTATCTTATAGAACTCAAGGTCTCCGTGCTGGGAAAACAGGTTTTGCAGCTGTTTGAGCTAAGATTTCCAAGTTATTCACATAATGAAAACGTATACTTTGTTTCGGTCGAGTTCCCCATTCAAATGCATGTAACAGTGAGAAACGCACTGTCTTGGCGAAAGAAAGCGTTTTTGTACAACTTCATATAAATAGCTGTAACTTTTGATAGAAGACTCGGATACACATGTTTATGGCTTTATCTTATAGAACTCAAGGTCCCCGTGTTCTTTTGATAGAAGACTCGGATACACATGTTTATGGCTTTATCTTATAGAACTCAAGGTCTCCGTGCTGGGAAAACAGGTTTTGCAGCTGTTTGAGCTAAGATTTCCAAGTTATTCACATAATGAAAACTTATACTTTGTTTCGGTCGAGTTCCCCATTCAAATGCATGTAACAGTGAGAAACGCACTGTCTTGGCGAAAGAAAGCTATTTTGTACAACTTCATATAAATAGCTGTAACTTTTGATAGAAGACTCGGATACACATGTTTATGGCTTTATCTTTTTAGAACTCAAGGTCCCCGTGTTCTTTTGATAGAAGACTCGGATACACATGTTTATGGCTTTATCTTATAGAACTCAAGGTTCCCGTGCTGGGCAAACAGGTTTTGCAGCTGTTTGAGCTAAGATTTCCAAGTTATTCACATAATGAAAACCTATACTTTGTTTCGGTGGAGTTCCCCATTCAAATGCATGTAACAGTGAGAAACGCACTGTCTTGGCGAAAGAAAGCGTTTTTGTACAACTTCATATAAATAGCTGTAACTTTTGATAGAAGACTCAGACAAACATGTTTATGGCTTTATCTTATAGAACTCAAGGTCTCCGTGCTGGGAAAACAGGTTTTGCAGCTGTTTGAGCTAAGATTTCCAAGTTATTCACATAATGAAAACCTATACTTTGTTTCGGTCGAGTTCCCCATTCAAATGCATGTAACAGTGAGAAACGCACTGTCTTGGCGAAAGAAAGCGTTTTTGTACAACTTCATATAAATAGCTGTAACTTTTGATAGAAGACTCAGACAAACATGTTTATGGCTTTATCTTATAGAACTCAAGGTCTCCGTGCTGGGAAAAGAGGTTCTGCAGCTGTTTGAGCTAAGATTTCCAAGTTATTCACATAATGAAAACTTATACTTTGTTTCGGTCGAGTTCCCCATTCAAATGCATGTAACAGTGAGAAACGCACTGTCTTGGCGAAAGAAAGCTATTTTGTACAACTTCATATAAATAGCTGTAACTTTTGATAGAAGACTCGGATACACATGTTTATGGCTTTATCTTTTTAGAACTCAAGGTCCCCGTGTTCTTTTGATAGAAGACTCGGATACACATGTTTATGGCTTTATCTTATAGAACTCAAGGTTCCCGTGCTGGGAAAACAGGTTTTGCAGCTGTTTGAGCTAAGATTTCCAAGTTATTCACATAATGAAAACCTATACTTTGTTTCGGTCGAGTTCCCCATTCAAATGCATGTAACAGTGAGAAACGCACTGTCTTGGCGAAAGAAAGCGTTTTTGTACAACTTCATATAAATAGCTGTAACTTTTGATAGAAGACTCAGACAAACATGTTTATGGCTTTATCTTATAGAACTCAAGGTCTCCGTGCTGGGAAAAGAGGTTTTGCAGCTGTTTGAGCTAAGATTTCCAAGTTATTCACATAATGAAAACCTATACTTTGTTTCGGTCGAGTTCCCCATTCAAATGCATGTAACAGTGAGAAACGCACTGTCTTGGCGAAAGAAAGCTATTTTGTACAACTTCATATAAATAGCTGTAACTTTTGATAGAAGACTCAGACAAACATGTTTATGGCTTTATCTTATAGAACTCAAGGTCTCCGTGCTGGGAAAAGAGGTTTTGCAGCTGTTTGAGCTAAGATTTCCAAGTTATTCACATAATGAAAACTTATACTTTGTTTCGGTCGAGTTCCCCATTCAAATGCATGTAACAGTGAGAAACGCACTGTCTTGGCGAAAGAAAGCTATTTTGTACAACTTCATATAAATAGCTGTAACTTTTGATAGAAGACTCGGATACACATGTTTATGGCTTTATCTTTTTAGAACTCAAGGTCCCCGTGTTCTTTTGATAGAAGACTCGGATACACATGTTTATGGCTTTATCTTATAGAACTCAAGGTTCCCGTGCTGGGCAAACAGGTTTTGCAGCTGTTTGAGCTAAGATTTCCAAGTTATTCACATAATGAAAACCTATACTTTGTTTCGGTGGAGTTCCCCATTCAAATGCATGTAACAGTGAGAAACGCACTGTCTTGGCGAAAGAAAGCGTTTTTGTACAACTTCATATAAATAGCTGTAACTTTTGATAGAAGACTCAGACAAACATGTTTATGGCTTTATCTTATAGAACTCAAGGTCTCCGTGCTGGGAAAACAGGTTTTGCAGCTGTTTGAGCTAAGATTTCCAAGTTATTCACATAATGAAAACCTATACTTTGTTTCGGTCGAGTTCCCCATTCAAATGCATGTAACAGTGAGAAACGCACTGTCTTGGCGAAAGAAAGCGTTTTTGTACAACTTCATATAAATAGCTGTAACTTTTGATAGAAGACTCAGACAAACATGTTTATGGCTTTATCTTATAGAACTCAAGGTCTCCGTGCTGGGAAAAGAGGTTCTGCAGCTGTTTGAGCTAAGATTTCCAAGTTATTCACATAATGAAAACCTATACTTTGTTTCGGTCGAGTTCCCCATTCAAATGCATGTAACAGTGAGAAACGCACTGTCTTGGCGAAAGAAAGCGTTTTTGTACAACTTCATATAAATAGCTGTAACTTTTGATAGAAGACTCGGATACACATGTTTATGGCTTTATCTTTTTAGAACTCAAGGTCCCCGTGTTCTTTTGATAGAAGACTCGGATACACATGTTTATGGCTTTATCTTATAGAACTCAAGGTTCCCGTGCTGGGAAAACAGGTTTTGCAGCTGTTTGAGCTAAGATTTCCAAGTTATTCACATAATGAAAACCTATACTTTGTTTCGGTCGAGTTCCCCATTCAAATGCATGTAACAGTGAGAAACGCACTGTCTTGGCGAAAGAAAGCTATTTTGTACAACTTCATATAAATAGCTGTAACTTTTGATAGAAGACTCGGATACACATGTTTATGGCTTTATGTTTTTAGAACTCAAGGTCCCCGTGTTCTTTTGATAGAAGACTCGGATACACATGTTTATGGCTTTATCTTATAGAACTCAAGGTTCCCGTGCTGGGCAAACAGGTTTTGCAGCTGTTTGAGCTAAGATTTCCAAGTTATTCACATAATGAAAACCTATACTTTGTTTCGGTCGAGTTCCCCATTCAAATGCATGTAACAGTGAGAAACGCACTGTCTTGGCGAAAGAAAGCGTTTTTGTACAACTTCATATAAATAGCTGTAACTTTTGATAGAAGACTCAGACAAACATGTTTATGGCTTTATCTTATAGAACTCAAGGTCTCCGTGCTGGGAAAACAGGTTTTGCAGCTGTTTGAGCTAAGATTTCCAAGTTATTCACATAATGAAAACTTATACTTTGTTTCGGTCGAGTTCCCCATTCAAATGCATGTAACAGTGAGAAACGCACTGTCTTGGCGAAAGAAAGCGTTTTTGTACAACTTCATATAAATAGCTGTAACTTTTGATAGAAGACTCAGACAAACATGTTTATGGCTTTATCTTATAGAACTCAAGGTCTCCGTGCTGGGAAAACAGGTTTTGCAGCTGTTTGAGCTAAGATTTCCAAGTTATTCACATAATGAAAACCTATACTTTGTTTCGGTCGAGTTCCCCATTCAAATGCATGTAACAGTGAGAAAAGCACTTTCTTGGCGAAAGAAAGCGTTTTTGTACAACTTCATATAAATAGCTGTAACTTTTGATAGAAGACTCGGATACACATGTTTATGGCTTTATCTTATAGAACTCAAGGTTCCCGTGCTGGGCAAACAGGTTTTGCAGCTGTTTGAGCTAAGATTTCCAAGTTATTCACATAATGAAAACCTATACTTTGTTTCGGTCGAGTTCCCCATTCAAATGCATGTAACAGTGAGAAACGCACTGTCTTGGCGAAAGAAAGCGTTTTTGTACAACTTCATATAAATAGCTGTAACTTTTGATAGAAGACTCAGACAAACATGTTTATGGCTTTATCTTATAGAACTCAAGGTCTCCGTGCTGGGAAAACAGGTTTTGCAGCTGTTTGAGCTAAGATTTCCAAGTTATTCACATAATGAAAACTTATACTTTGTTTCGGTCGAGTTCCCCATTCAAATGCATGTAACAGTGAGAAACGCACTGTCTTGGCGAAAGAAAGCGTTTTTGTACAACTTCATATGAATAGCTGTAACTTTTGATAGAAGACTCGGATACACATGTTTATGGCTTTATCTTATAGAACTCACGTTCCCTGTGCTGGGCAAACAGGTTCTGCAGCTGTTTGAGCTAAGATTTCCAAGTTATTCACATAATGAAAACTTATACTTTGTTTCGGTCGAGTTCCCCATTCAAATGCATGTAACAGTGAGAAACGCACTGTCTTGGCGAAAGAAAGCTATTTTGTACAACTTCATATAAATAGCTGTAACTTTTGATAGAAGACTCGGATACACATGTTTATGGCTTTATCTTATAGAACTCAAGGTCTCCGTGCTGGGAAAACAGGTTTTGCAGCTGTTTGAGCTAAGATTTCCAGGTTATTCACATAATGAAAACTTATACTTTGTTTCGGTCGAGTTCCCCATTCAAATGCATGTAACAGTGAGAAACGCACTGTCTTGGCGAAAGAAAGCTATTTTGTACAACTTCATATAAATAGCTGTAACTTTTGATAGAAGACTCAGACAAACATGTTTATGGCTTTATCTTATAGAACTCAAGGTCTCCGTGCTGGGAAAACAGGTTTTGCAGCTGTTTGAGCTAAGATTTCCAAGTTATTCACATAATGAAAACCTATACTTTGTTTCGGTCGAGTTCCCCATTCAAATGCATGTAACAGTGAGAAACGCACTGTCTTGGCGAAAGAAAGCTATTTTGTACAACTTCATATGAATAGCTGTAACTTTTGATAGAAGACTCGGATACACATGTTTATGGCTTTATCTTATAGAACTCAAGGTCCCCGTGTTCTTTTGATAGAAGACTCGGATACACATGTTTATGGCTTTATCTTATAGAACTCAAGGTTCCCGTGCTGGGCAAACAGGTTTTGCAGCTGTTTGAGCTAAGATTTCCAAGTTATTCACATAATGAAAACCTATACTTTGTTTCGGTCGAGTTCCCCATTCAAATGCATGTAACAGTGAGAAACGCACTGTCTTGGCGAAAGAAAGCTATTTTGTACAACTTCATATGAATAGCTGTAACTTTTGATAGAAGACTCGGATACACATGTTTATGGCTTTATCTTATAGAACTCAAGGTCTCCGTGCTGGGAAAAGAGGTTTTGCAGCTGTTTGAGCTAAGATTTCCAAGTTATTCACATAATGAAAACCTATACTTTGTTTCGGTCGAGTTCCCCATTCAAATGCATGTAACAGTGAGAAACGCACTGTCTTGGCGAAAGAAAGCGTTTTTGTACAACTTCATATAAATAGCTGTAACTTTTGATAGAAGACTCAGACAAACATGTTTATGGCTTTATCTTATAGAACTCAAGGTCTCCGTGCTGGGAAAAGAGGTTTTGCAGCTGTTTGAGCTAAGATTTCCAAGTTATTCACATAATGAAAACTTATACTTTGTTTCGGTCGAGTTCCCCATTCAAATGCATGTAACAGTGAGAAACGCACTGTCTTGGCGAAAGAAAGCGTTTTTGTACAACTTCATATGAATAGCTGTAACTTTTGATAGAAGACTCGGATACACATGTTTATGGCTTTATCTTATAGAACTCACGTTCCCTGTGCTGGGCAAACAGGTTCTGCAGCTGTTTGAGCTAAGATTTCCAAGTTATTCACATAATGAAAACTTATACTTTGTTTCGGTCGAGTCCCCCTTTCAAATGCATGTAACAGTGAGAAACGCACTGTCTTGGCGAAAGAAAGCTATTTTGTACAACTTCATATAAATAGCTGTAACTTTTGATAGAAGACTCGGATACACATGTTTATGGCTTTATCTTATAGAACTCAAGGTCTCCGTGCTGGGAAAACAGGTTTTGCAGCTGTTTGAGCTAAGATTTCCAGGTTATTCACATAATGAAAACTTATACTTTGTTTCGGTCGAGTTCCCCATTCAAATGCATGTAACAGTGAGAAACGCACTGTCTTGGCGAAAGAAAGCTATTTTGTACAACTTCATATAAATAGCTGTAACTTTTGATAGAAGACTCAGACAAACATGTTTATGGCTTTATCTTATAGAACTCAAGGTCTCCGTGCTGGGAAAACAGGTTTTGCAGCTGTTTGAGCTAAGATTTCCAAGTTATTCACATAATGAAAACCTATACTTTGTTTCGGTCGAGTTCCCCATTCAAATGCATGTAACAGTGAGAAACGCACTGTCTTGGCGAAAGAAAGCTATTTTGTACAACTTCATATGAATAGCTGTAACTTTTGATAGAAGACTCGGATACACATGTTTATGGCTTTATCTTATAGAACTCAAGGTCTCCGTGCTGGGAAAACAGGTTTTGCAGCTGTTTGAGCTAAGATTTCCAAGTTATTCACATAATGAAAACTTATACTTTGTTTCGGTCGAGTTCCCCATTCAAATGCATGTAACAGTGAGAAACGCACTGTCTTGGCGAAAGAAAGCGTTTTTGTACAACTTCATATAAATAGCTGTAACTTTTGATAGAAGACTCGGATACACATGTTTATGGCTTTATCTTATAGAACTCAAGGTCCCCGTGTTCTTTTGATAGAAGACTCGGATACACATGTTTATGGCTTTATCTTATAGAACTCAAGGTTCCCGTGCTGGGCAAACAGGTTTTGCAGCTGTTTGAGCTAAGATTTCCAAGTTATTCACATAATGAAAACCTATACTTTGTTTCGGTCGAGTTCCCCATTCAAATGCATGTAACAGTGAGAAACGCACTGTCTTGGCGAAAGAAAGCTATTTTGTACAACTTCATATGAATAGCTGTAACTTTTGATAGAAGACTCGGATACACATGTTTATGGCTTTATCTTATAGAACTCAAGGTCTCCGTGCTGGGAAAAGAGGTTTTGCAGCTGTTTGAGCTAAGATTTCCAAGTTATTCACATAATGAAAACTTATACTTTGTTTCGGTCGAGTTCCCCATTCAAATGCATGTAACAGTGAGAAACGCACTGTCTTGGCGAAAGAAAACTATTTTGTACAACTTCATATAAATAGCTGTAACTTTTGATAGAAGACTCAGACAAACATGTTTATGGCTTTATCTTATAGAACTCAAGGTCTCCGTGCTGGGAAAACAGGTTTTGCAGCTGTTTGAGCTAAGATTTCCAAGTTATTCACATAATGAAAACCTATACTTTGTTTCGGTCGAGTTCCCCATTCAAATGCATGTAACAGTGAGAAACGCACTGTCTTGGCGAAAGAAAGCTATTTTGTACAACTTCATATGAATAGCTGTAACTTTTGATAGAAGACTCGGATACACATGTTTATGGCTTTATCTTATAGAACTCAAGGTCTCCGTGCTGGGAAAACAGGTTTTGCAGCTGTTTGAGCTAAGATTTCCAAGTTATTCACATAATGAAAACTTATACTTTGTTTCGGTCGAGTTCCCCATTCAAATGCATGTAACAGTGAGAAACGCACTGTCTTGGCGAAAGAAAGCGTTTTTGTACAACTTCATATAAATAGCTGTAACTTTTGATAGAAGACTCAGACAAACATGTTTATGGCTTTATCTTATAGAACTCAAGGTCTCCGTGCTGGGAAAAGAGGTTTTGCAGCTGTTTGAGCTAAGATTTCCAAGTTATTCACATAATGAAAACTTATACTTTGTTTCGGTCGAGTTCCCCATTCAAATGCATGTAACAGTGAGAAACGCACTGTCTTAGTGAAAGAAAGCGTTTTTGTACAACTTCATATGAATAGCTGTAACTTTTGATAGAAGACTCGGATACACATGTTTATGGCTTTATCTTATAGAACTCACGTTCCCTGTGCTGGGCAAACAGGTTCTGCAGCTGTTTGAGCTAAGATTTCCAAGTTATTCACATAATGAAAACTTATACTTTGTTTCGGTCGAGTTCCCCATTCAAATGCATGTAACAGTGAGAAACGCACTGTCTTGGCGAAAGAAAGCTATTTTGTACAACTTCATATAAATAGCTGTAACTTTTGATAGAAGACTCGGATACACATGTTTATGGCTTTATCTTATAGAACTCAAGGTCTCCGTGCTGGGAAAACAGGTTTTGCAGCTGTTTGAGCTAAGATTTCCAGGTTATTCACATAATGAAAACTTATACTTTGTTTCGGTCGAGTTCCCCATTCAAATGCATGTAACAGTGAGAAACGCACTGTCTTCGCGAAAGAAAGCGTTTTTGTACAACTTCATATAAATAGCTGTAACTTTTGATAGAAGACTCAGACAAACATGTTTATGGCTTTATCTTATAGAACTCAAGGTCTCCGTGCTGGGAAAACAGGTTTTGCAGCTGTTTGAGCTAAGATTTCCAAGTTATTCACATAATGAAAACCTATACTTTGTTTCGGTCGAGTTCCCCATTCAAATGCATGTAACAGTAAGAAACGCACTGTCTTGGCGAAAGAAAGCTATTTTGTACAACTTCATATGAATAGCTGTAACTTTTGATAGAAGACTCGGATACACATGTTTATGGCTTTATCTTATAGAACTCAAGGTCTCCGTGCTGGGAAAACAGGTTTTGCAGCTGTTTGAGCTAAGATTTCCAAGTTATTCACATAATGAAAACTTATACTTTGTTTCGGTCGAGTTCCCCATTCAAATGCATGTAACAGTGAGAAACGCACTGTCTTGGCGAAAGAAAGCGTTTTTGTACAACTTCATATGAATAGCTGTAACTTTTGATAGAAGACTCGGATACACATGTTTATGGCTTTATCTTATAGAACTCAAGGTCCCCGTGTTCTTTTGATAGAAGACTCGGATACACATGTTTATGGCTTTATCTTATAGAACTCAAGGTTCCCGTGCTGGGCAAACAGGTTTTGCAGCTGTTTGAGCTAAGATTTCCAAGTTATTCACATAATGAAAACCTATACTTTGTTTCGGTCGAGTTCCCCATTCAAATGCATGTAACAGTGAGAAACGCACTGTCTTGGCGAAAGAAAGCTATTTTGTACAACTTCATATGAATAGCTGTAACTTTTGATAGAAGACTCGGATACACATGTTTATGGCTTTATCTTATAGAACTCAAGGTCTCCGTGCTGGGAAAAGAGGTTTTGCAGCTGTTTGAGCTAAGATTTCCAAGTTATTCACATAATGAAAACCTATACTTTGTTTCGGTCGAGTTCCCCATTCAAATGCATGTAACAGTGAGAAACGCACTGTCTTGGCGAAAGAAAGCGTTTTTGTACAACTTCATATAAATAGCTGTAACTTTTGATAGAAGACTCAGACAAACATGTTTATGGCTTTATCTTATAGAACTCAAGGTCTCCGTGCTGGGAAAAGAGGTTTTGCAGCTGTTTGAGCTAAGATTTCCAAGTTATTCACATAATGAAAACTTATACTTTGTTTCGGTCGAGTTCCCCATTCAAATGCATGTAACAGTGAGAAACGCACTGTCTTGGCGAAAGAAAGCTATTTTGTACAACTTCATATAAATAGCTGTAACTTTTGATAGAAGACTCGGATACACATGTTTATGGCTTTATCTTATAGAACTCAAGGTCTCCGTGCTGGGAAAAGAGGTTTTGCAGCTGTTTGAGCTAAGATTTCCAGGTTATTCACATAATGAAAACTTATACTTTGTTTCGGTCGAGTTCCCCATTCAAATGCATGTAACAGTGAGAAACGCACTGTCTTGGCGAAAGAAAGCTATTTTGTACAACTTCATATAAATAGCTGTAACTTTTGATAGAAGACTCAGACAAACATGTTTATGGCTTTATCTTATAGAACTCAAGGTCTCCGTGCTGGGAAAACAGGTTTTGCAGCTGTTTGAGCTAAGATTTCCAAGTTATTCACATAATGAAAACCTATACTTTGTTTCGGTCGAGTTCCCCATTCAAATGCATGTAACAGTGAGAAACGCACTGTCTTGGCGAAAGAAAGCGTTTTTGTACAACTTCATATGAATAGCTGTAACTTTTGATAGAAGACTCGGATACACATGTTTATGGCTTTATCTTATAGAACTCAAGGTCTCCGTGCTGGGAAAACAGGTTTTGCAGCTGTTTGAGCTAAGATTTCCAAGTTATTCACATAATGAAAACTTATACTTTGTTTCGGTCGAGTTCCCCATTCAAATGCATGTAACAGTGAGAAACGCACTGTCTTGGCGAAAGAAAGCGTTTTTGTACAACTTCATATAAATAGCTGTAACTTTTGATAGAAGACTCGGATACACATGTTTATGGCTTTATCTTATAGAACTCAAGGTCCCCGTGTTCTTTTGATAGAAGACTCGGATACACATGTTTATGGCTTTATCTTATAGAACTCAAGGTTCCCGTGCTGGGCAAACAGGTTTTGCAGCTGTTTGAGCTAAGATTTCCAAGTTATTCACATAATGAAAACCTATACTTTGTTTCGGTCGAGTTCCCCATTCAAATGCATGTAACAGTGAGAAACGCACTGTCTTGGCGAAAGAAAGCTATTTTGTACAACTTCATATGAATAGCTGTAACTTTTGATAGAAGACTCGGATACACATGTTTATGGCTTTATCTTATAGAACTCAAGGTCTCCGTGCTGGGAAAACAGGTTTTGCAGCTGTTTGAGCTAAGATTTCCAAGTTATTCACATAATGAAAACTTATACTTTGTTTCGGTCGAGTTCCCCATTCAAATGCATGTAACAGTGAGAAACGCACTGTCTTGGCGAAAGAAAGCGTTTTTGTACAACTTCATATAAATAGCTGTAACTTTTGATAGAAGACTCGGATACACATGTTTATGGCTTTATCTTATAGAACTCAAGGTCCCCGTGTTCTTTTGATAGAAGACTCGGATACACATGTTTATGGCTTTATCTTATAGAACTCAAGGTTCCCGTGCTGGGCAAACAGGTTTTGCAGCTGTTTGAGCTAAGATTTCCAAGTTATTCACATAATGAAAACCTATACTTTGTTTCGGTCGAGTTCCCCATTCAAATGCATGTAACAGTGAGAAACGCACTGTCTTGGCGAAAGAAAGCTATTTTGTACAACTTCATATGAATAGCTGTAACTTTTGATAGAAGACTCGGATACACATGTTTATGGCTTTATCTTATAGAACTCAAGGTCTCCGTGCTGGGAAAAGAGGTTTTGCAGCTGTTTGAGCTAAGATTTCCAAGTTATTCACATAATGAAAACCTATACTTTGTTTCGGTCGAGTTCCCCATTCAAATGCATGTAACAGTGAGAAACGCACTGTCTTGGCGAAAGAAAGCGTTTTTGTACAACTTCATATAAATAGCTGTAACTTTTGATAGAAGACTCGGATACACATGTTTATGGCTTTATCTTATAGAACTCAAGGTCTCCGTGCTGGGAAAACAGGTTTTGCAGCTGTTTGAGCTAAGATTTCCAGGTTATTCACATAATGAAAACTTATACTTTGTTTCGGTCGAGTTCCCCATTCAAATGCATGTAACAGTGAGAAACGCACTGTCTTCGCGAAAGAAAGCGTTTTTGTACAACTTCATATAAATAGCTGTAACTTTTGATAGAAGACTCAGACAAACATGTTTATGGCTTTATCTTATAGAACTCAAGGTCTCCGTGCTGGGAAAACAGGTTTTGCAGCTGTTTGAGCTAAGATTTCCAAGTTATTCACATAATGAAAACCTATACTTTGTTTCGGTCGAGTTCCCCATTCAAATGCATGTAACAGTAAGAAACGCACTGTCTTGGCGAAAGAAAGCTATTTTGTACAACTTCATATGAATAGCTGTAACTTTTGATAGAAGACTCGGATACACATGTTTATGGCTTTATCTTATAGAACTCAAGGTCTCCGTGCTGGGAAAACAGGTTTTGCAGCTGTTTGAGCTAAGATTTCCAAGTTATTCACATAATGAAAACTTATACTTTGTTTCGGTCGAGTTCCCCATTCAAATGCATGTAACAGTGAGAAACGCACTGTCTTGGCGAAAGAAAGCGTTTTTGTACAACTTCATATGAATAGCTGTAACTTTTGATAGAAGACTCGGATACACATGTTTATGGCTTTATCTTATAGAACTCAAGGTCCCCGTGTTCTTTTGATAGAAGACTCGGATACACATGTTTATGGCTTTATCTTATAGAACTCAAGGTTCCCGTGCTGGGCAAACAGGTTTTGCAGCTGTTTGAGCTAAGATTTCCAAGTTATTCACATAATGAAAACCTATACTTTGTTTCGGTCGAGTTCCCCATTCAAATGCATGTAACAGTGAGAAACGCACTGTCTTGGCGAAAGAAAGCTATTTTGTACAACTTCATATGAATAGCTGTAACTTTTGATAGAAGACTCGGATACACATGTTTATGGCTTTATCTTATAGAACTCAAGGTCTCCGTGCTGGGAAAAGAGGTTTTGCAGCTGTTTGAGCTAAGATTTCCAAGTTATTCACATAATGAAAACCTATACTTTGTTTCGGTCGAGTTCCCCATTCAAATGCATGTAACAGTGAGAAACGCACTGTCTTGGCGAAAGAAAGCGTTTTTGTACAACTTCATATAAATAGCTGTAACTTTTGATAGAAGACTCAGACAAACATGTTTATGGCTTTATCTTATAGAACTCAAGGTCTCCGTGCTGGGAAAAGAGGTTTTGCAGCTGTTTGAGCTAAGATTTCCAAGTTATTCACATAATGAAAACTTATACTTTGTTTCGGTCGAGTTCCCCATTCAAATGCATGTAACAGTGAGAAACGCACTGTCTTGGCGAAAGAAAGCTATTTTGTACAACTTCATATAAATAGCTGTAACTTTTGATAGAAGACTCAGACAAACATGTTTATGGCTTTATCTTATAGAACTCAAGGTCTCCGTGCTGGGAAAAGAGGTTTTGCAGCTGTTTGAGCTAAGATTTCCAAGTTATTCACATAATGAAAACTTATACTTTGTTTCGGTCGAGTTCCCCATTCAAATGCATGTAACAGTGAGAAACGCACTGTCTTGGCGAAAGAAAGCGTTTTTGTACAACTTCATATGAATAGCTGTAACTTTTGATAGAAGACTCGGATACACATGTTTATGGCTTTATCTTATAGAACTCAAGGTCTCCGTGCTGGGAAAAGAGGTTTTGCAGCTGTTTGAGCTAAGATTTCCAGGTTATTCACATAATGAAAACTTATACTTTGTTTCGGTCGAGTTCCCCATTCAAATGCATGTAACAGTGAGAAACGCACTGTCTTGGCGAAAGAAAGCTATTTTGTACAACTTCATATAAATAGCTGTAACTTTTGATAGAAGACTCAGACAAACATGTTTATGGCTTTATCTTATAGAACTCAAGGTCTCCGTGCTGGGAAAACAGGTTTTGCAGCTGTTTGAGCTAAGATTTCCAAGTTATTCACATAATGAAAACCTATACTTTGTTTCGGTCGAGTTCCCCATTCAAATGCATGTAACAGTGAGAAACGCACTGTCTTGGCGAAAGAAAGCGTTTTTGTACAACTTCATATGAATAGCTGTAACTTTTGATAGAAGACTCGGATACACATGTTTATGGCTTTATCTTATAGAACTCAAGGTCTCCGTGCTGGGAAAACAGGTTTTGCAGCTGTTTGAGCTAAGATTTCCAAGTTATTCACATAATGAAAACTTATACTTTGTTTCGGTCGAGTTCCCCATTCAAATGCATGTAACAGTGAGAAACGCACTGTCTTGGCGAAAGAAAGCGTTTTTGTACAACTTCATATAAATAGCTGTAACTTTTGATAAAAGACTCGGATACACATGTTTATGGCTTTATCTTATAGAACTCAAGGTCCCCGTGTTCTTTTGATAGAAGACTCGGATACACATGTTTATGGCTTTATCTTATAGAACTCAAGGTTCCCGTGCTGGGCAAACAGGTTTTGCAGCTGTTTGAGCTAAGATTTCCAAGTTATTCACATAATGAAAACCTATACTTTGTTTCGGTCGAGTTCCCCATTCAAATGCATGTAACAGTGAGAAACGCACTGTCTTGGCGAAAGAAAGCTATTTTGTACAACTTCATATGAATAGCTGTAACTTTTGATAGAAGACTCGGATACACATGTTTATGGCTTTATCTTATAGAACTCAAGGTCTCCGTGCTGGGAAAAGAGGTTTTGCAGCTGTTTGAGCTAAGATTTCCAAGTTATTCACATAATGAAAACCTATACTTTGTTTCGGTCGAGTTCCCCATTCAAATGCATGTAACAGTGAGAAACGCACTGTCTTGGCGAAAGAAAGCGTTTTTGTACAACTTCATATAAATAGCTGTAACTTTTGATAGAAGACTCAGACAAACATGTTTATGGCTTTATCTTATAGAACTCAAGGTCTCCGTGCTGGGAAAAGAGGTTTTGCAGCTGTTTGAGCTAAGATTTCCAAGTTATTCACATAATGAAAACTTATACTTTGTTTCGGTCGAGTTCCCCATTCAAATGCATGTAACAGTGAGAAACGCACTGTCTTGGCGAAAGAAAGCGTTTTTGTACAACTTCATATAAATAGCTGTAACTTTTGATAGAAGACTCGGATACACATGTTTATGGCTTTATCTTATAGAACTCACGTTCCCTGTGCTGGGCAAACAGGTTCTGCAGCTGTTTGAGCTAAGATTTCCAAGTTATTCACATAATGAAAACTTATACTTTGTTTCGGTCGAGTCCCCCATTCAAATGCATGTAACAGTGAGAAACGCACTGTCTTGGCGAAAGAAAGCTATTTTGTACAACTTCATATAAATAGCTGTAACTTTTGATAGAAGACTCGGATACACATGTTTATGGCTTTATCTTATAGAACTCAAGGTCTCCGTGCTGGGAAAACAGGTTTTGCAGCTGTTTGAGCTAAGATTTCCAGGTTATTCACATAATGAAAACTTATACTTTGTTTCGGTCGAGTTCCCCATTCAAATGCATGTAACAGTGAGAAACGCACTGTCTTGGCGAAAGAAAGCTATTTTGTACAACTTCATATAAATAGCTGTAACTTTTGATAGAAGACTCAGACAAACATGTTTATGGCTTTATCTTATAGAACTCAAGGTCTCCGTGCTGGGAAAACAGGTTTTGCAGCTGTTTGAGCTAAGATTTCCAAGTTATTCACATAATGAAAACCTATACTTTGTTTCGGTCGAGTTCCCCATTCAAATGCATGTAACAGTGAGAAACGCACTGTCTTGGCGAAAGAAAGCTATTTTGTACAACTTCATATGAATAGCTGTAACTTTTGATAGAAGACTCGGATACACATGTTTATGGCTTTATCTTATAGAACTCAAGGTTCCCGTGCTGGGCAAACAGGTTTTGCAGCTGTTTGAGCTAAGATTTCCAAGTTATTCACATAATGAAAACCTATACTTTGTTTCGGTCGAGTTCCCCATTCAAATGCATGTAACAGTGAGAAACGCACTGTCTTGGCGAAAGAAAGCTATTTTGTACAACTTCATATGAATAGCTGTAACTTTTGATAGAAGACTCGGATACACATGTTTATGGCTTTATCTTATAGAACTCAAGGTCTCCGTGCTGGGAAAAGAGGTTTTGCAGCTGTTTGAGCTAAGATTTCCAAGTTATTCACATAATGAAAACCTATACTTTGTTTCGGTCGAGTTCCCCATTCAAATGCATGTAACAGTGAGAAACGCACTGTCTTGGCGAAAGAAAGCGTTTTTGTACAACTTCATATAAATAGCTGTAACTTTTGATAGAAGACTCAGACAAACATGTTTATGGCTTTATCTTATAGAACTCAAGGTCTCCGTGCTGGGAAAAGAGGTTTTGCAGCTGTTTGAGCTAAGATTTCCAAGTTATTCACATAATGAAAACTTATACTTTGTTTCGGTCGAGTTCCCCATTCAAATGCATGTAACAGTGAGAAACGCACTGTCTTGGCGAAAGAAAGCTATTTTGTACAACTTCATATAAATAGCTGTAACTTTTGATAGAAGACTCAGACAAACATGTTTATGGCTTTATCTTATAGAACTCAAGGTCTCCGTGCTGGGAAAACAGGTTTTGCAGCTGTTTGAGCTAAGATTTCCAAGTTATTCACATAATGAAAACCTATACTTTGTTTCGGTCGAGTTCCCCATTCAAATGCATGTAACAGTGAGAAACGCACTGTCTTGGCGAAAGAAAGCTATTTTGTACAACTTCATATGAATAGCTGTAACTTTTGATAGAAGACTCGGATACACATGTTTATGGCTTTATCTTATAGAACTCAAGGTCTCCGTGCTGGGAAAACAGGTTTTGCAGCTGTTTGAGCTAAGATTTCCAGGTTATTCACATAATGAAAACTTATACTTTGTTTCGGTCGAGTTCCCCATTCAAATGCATGTAACAGTGAGAAACGCACTGTCTTGGCGAAAGAAAGCGTTTTTGTACAACTTCATATAAATAGCTGTAACTTTTGATAGAAGACTCAGACAAACATGTTTATGGCTTTATCTTATAGAACTCAAGGTCTCCGTGCTGGGAAAACAGGTTTTGCAGCTGTTTGAGCTAAGATTTCCAAGTTATTCACATAATGAAAACTTATACTTTGTTTCGGTCGAGTTCCCCATTCAAATGCATGTAACAGTGAGAAACGCACTGTCTTGGTGAAAGAAAGCGTTTTTGTACAACTTCATATGAATAGCTGTAACTTTTGATAGAAGACTCGGATACACATGTTTATGGCTTTATCTTATAGAACTCACGTTCCCTGTGCTGGGCAAACAGGTTCTGCAGCTGTTTGAGCTAAGATTTCCAAGTTATTCACATAATGAAAACTTATACTTTGTTTCGGTCGAGTTCCCCATTCAAATGCATGTAACAGTGAGAAACGCACTGTCTTGGCGAAAGAAAGCTATTTTGTACAACTTCATATAAATAGCTGTAACTTTTGATAGAAGACTCGGATACACATGTTTATGGCTTTATCTTATAGAACTCAAGGTCTCCGTGCTGGGAAAAGAGGTTTTGCAGCTGTTTGAGCTAAGATTTCCAAGTTATTCACATAATGAAAACCTATACTTTGTTTCGGTCGAGTTCCCCATTCAAATGCATGTAACAGTGAGAAACGCACTGTCTTGGCGAAAGAAAGCGTTTTTGTACAACTTCATATAAATAGCTGTAACTTTTGATAGAAGACTCAGACAAACATGTTTATGGCTTTATCTTATAGAACTCAAGGTCTCCGTGCTGGGAAAACAGGTTTTGCAGCTGTTTGAGCTAAGATTTCCAAGTTATTCACATAATGAAAACCTATACTTTGTTTCGGTCGAGTTCCCCATTCAAATGCATGTAACAGTGAGAAACGCATTGTCTTGGCGAAAGAAAGCTATTTTGTACAACTTCATATGAATAGCTGTAACTTTTGATAGAAGACTCGGATACACATGTTTATGGCTTTATCTTATAGAACTCAAGGTCTCCGTGCTGGGAAAAGAGGTTTTGCAGCTGTTTGAGCTAAGATTTCCAAGTTATTCACATAATGAAAACTTATACTTTGTTTCGGTCGAGTTCCCCATTCAAATGCATGTAACAGTGAGAAACGCACTGTCTTGGTGAAAGAAAGCGTTTTTGTACAACTTCATATGAATAGCTGTAACTTTTGATAGAAGACTCGGATACACATGTTTATGGCTTTATCTTATAGAACTCACGTTCCCTGTGCTGGGCAAACAGGTTCTGCAGCTGTTTGAGCTAAGATTTCCAAGTTATTCACATAATGAAAACTTATACTTTGTTTCGGTCGAGTTCCCCATTCAAATGCATGTAACAGTGAGAAACGCACTGTCTTGGCGAAAGAAAGCTATTTTGTACAACTTCATATAAATAGCTGTAACTTTTGATAGAAGACTCAGACAAACATGTTTATGGCTTTATCTTATAGAACTCAAGGTCTCCGTGCTGGGAAAACAGGTTTTGCAGCTGTTTGAGCTAAGATTTCCAAGTTATTCACATAATGAAAACCTATACTTTGTTTCGGTCGAGTTCCCCATTCAAATGCATGTAACAGTGAGAAACGCACTGTCTTGGCGAAAGAAAGCTTTTTTGTACAACTTCATATGAATAGCTGTAACTTTTGATAGAAGACTCGGATACACATGTTTATGGCTTTATCTTATAGAACTCAAGGTCTCCGTGCTGGGAAAACAGGTTTTGCAGCTGTTTGAGCTAAGATTTCCAAGTTATTCACATAATGAAAACTTATACTTTGTTTCGGTCGAGTTCCCCATTCAAATGCATGTAACAGTGAGAAACGCACTGTCTTGGCGAAAGAAAGCGTTTTTGTACAACTTCATATAAATAGCTGTAACTTTTGATAGAAGACTCGGATACACATGTTTATGGCTTTATCTTATAGAACTCAAGGTCTCCGTGCTGGGAAAAGAGGTTTTGCAGCTGTTTGAGCTAAGATTTCCAAGTTATTCACATAATGAAAACTTATACTTTGTTTCGGTCGAGTTCCCCATTCAAATGCATGTAACAGTGAGAAACGCACTGTCTTGGCGAAAGAAAGCTATTTTGTACAACTTCATATGAATAGCTGTAACTTTTGATAGAAGACTCGGATACACATGTTTATGGCTTTATCTTATAGAACTCAAGGTCTCCGTGCTGGGAAAACAGGTTTTGCAGCTGTTTGAGCTAAGATTTCCAGGTTATTCACATAATGAAAACTTATACTTTGTTTCGGTCGAGTTCCCCATTCAAATGCATGTAACAGTGAGAAACGCACTGTCTTGGCGAAAGAAAGCGTTTTTGTACAACTTCATATAAATAGCTGTAACTTTTGATAGAAGACTCAGACAAACATGTTTATGGCTTTATCTTATAGAACTCAAGGTCTCCGTGCTGGGAAAACAGGTTTTGCAGCTGTTTGAGCTAAGATTTCCAAGTTATTCACATAATGAAAACTTATACTTTGTTTCGGTCGAGTTCCCCATTCAAATGCATGTAACAGTGAGAAACGCACTGTCTTGGTGAAAGAAAGCGTTTTTGTACAACTTCATATGAATAGCTGTAACTTTTGATAGAAGACTCGGATACACATGTTTATGGCTTTATCTTATAGAACTCACGTTCCCTGTGCTGGGCAAACAGGTTCTGCAGCTGTTTGAGCTAAGATTTCCAAGTTATTCACATAATGAAAACTTATACTTTGTTTCGGTCGAGTTCCCCATTCAAATGCATGTAACAGTGAGAAACGCACTGTCTTGGCGAAAGAAAGCTATTTTGTACAACTTCATATAAATAGCTGTAACTTTTGATAGAAGACTCGGATACACATGTTTATGGCTTTATCTTATAGAACTCAAGGTCTCCGTGCTGGGAAAAGAGGTTTTGCAGCTGTTTGAGCTAAGATTTCCAAGTTATTCACATAATGAAAACCTATACTTTGTTTCGGTCGAGTTCCCCATTCAAATGCATGTAACAGTGAGAAACGCACTGTCTTGGCGAAAGAAAGCGTTTTTGTACAACTTCATATAAATAGCTGTAACTTTTGATAGAAGACTCAGACAAACATGTTTATGGCTTTATCTTATAGAACTCAAGGTCTCCGTGCTGGGAAAACAGGTTTTGCAGCTGTTTGAGCTAAGATTTCCAAGTTATTCACATAATGAAAACCTATACTTTGTTTCGGTCGAGTTCCCCATTCAAATGCATGTAACAGTGAGAAACGCATTGTCTTGGCGAAAGAAAGCTATTTTGTACAACTTCATATGAATAGCTGTAACTTTTGATAGAAGACTCGGATACACATGTTTATGGCTTTATCTTATAGAACTCAAGGTCTCCGTGCTGGGAAAAGAGGTTTTGCAGCTGTTTGAGCTAAGATTTCCAAGTTATTCACATAATGAAAACTTATACTTTGTTTCGGTCGAGTTCCCCATTCAAATGCATGTAACAGTGAGAAACGCACTGTCTTGGTGAAAGAAAGCGTTTTTGTACAACTTCATATGAATAGCTGTAACTTTTGATAGAAGACTCGGATACACATGTTTATGGCTTTATCTTATAGAACTCACGTTCCCTGTGCTGGGCAAACAGGTTCTGCAGCTGTTTGAGCTAAGATTTCCAAGTTATTCACATAATGAAAACTTATACTTTGTTTCGGTCGAGTTCCCCATTCAAATGCATGTAACAGTGAGAAACGCACTGTCTTGGCGAAAGAAAGCTATTTTGTACAACTTCATATAAATAGCTGTAACTTTTGATAGAAGACTCAGACAAACATGTTTATGGCTTTATCTTATAGAACTCAAGGTCTCCGTGCTGGGAAAACAGGTTTTGCAGCTGTTTGAGCTAAGATTTCCAAGTTATTCACATAATGAAAACCTATACTTTGTTTCGGTCGAGTTCCCCATTCAAATGCATGTAACAGTGAGAAACGCACTGTCTTGGCGAAAGAAAGCTTTTTTGTACAACTTCATATGAATAGCTGTAACTTTTGATAGAAGACTCGGATACACATGTTTATGGCTTTATCTTATAGAACTCAAGGTCTCCGTGCTGGGAAAACAGGTTTTGCAGCTGTTTGAGCTAAGATTTCCAAGTTATTCACATAATGAAAACTTATACTTTGTTTCGGTCGAGTTCCCCATTCAAATGCATGTAACAGTGAGAAACGCACTGTCTTGGCGAAAGAAAGCGTTTTTGTACAACTTCATATAAATAGCTGTAACTTTTGATAGAAGACTCGGATACACATGTTTATGGCTTTATCTTATAGAACTCAAGGTCTCCGTGCTGGGAAAACAGGTTTTGCAGCTGTTTGAGCTAAGATTTCCAAGTTATTCACATAATGAAAACTTATACTTTGTTTCGGTCGAGTTCCCCATTCAAATGCATGTAACAGTGAGAAACGCACTGTCTTGGCGAAAGAAAGCGTTTTTGTACAACTTCATATGAATAGCTGTAACTTTTGATAGAAGACTCGGATACACATGTTTATGGCTTTATCTTATAGAACTCACGTTCCCTGTGCTGGGCAAACAGGTTCTGCAGCTGTTTGAGCTAAGATTTCCAAGTTATTCACATAATGAAAACTTATACTTTGTTTCGGTCGAGTTCCCCATTCAAATGCATGTAACAGTGAGAAACGCACTGTCTTGGCGAAAGAAAGCTATTTTGTACAACTTCATATAAATAGCTGTAACTTTTGATAGAAGACTCGGATACACATGTTTATGGCTTTATCTTATAGAACTCACGTTCCCTGTGCTGGGCAAACAGGTTCTGCAGCTGTTTGAGCTAAGATTTCCAAGTTATTCACATAATGAAAACTTATACTTTGTTTCGGTCGAGTTCCCCATTCAAATGCATGTAACAGTGAGAAACGCACTGTCTTGGCGAAAGAAAGCTATTTTGTACAACTTCATATGAATAGCTGTAACTTTTGATAGAAGACTCGGATACACATGTTTATGGCTTTCTCTTATAGAACTCAAGGTCTCCGTGCTGGGAAAACAGGTTTTGCAGCTGTTTGAGCTAAGATTTCCAAGTTATTCACATAATGAAAACTTATACTTTGTTTCGGTCGAGTTCCCCATTCAAATGCATGTAACAGTGAGAAACGCACTGTCTTGGCGAAAGAAAGCGTTTTTGTACAACTTCATATAAATAGCTGTAACTTTTGATAGAAGACTCGGATACACATGTTTATGGCTTTATCTTATAGAACTCAAGGTCTCCGTGCTGGGAAAACAGGTTTTGCAGCTGTTTGAGCTAAGATTTCCAAGTTATTCACATAATGAAAACTTATACTTTGTTTCGGTCGAGTTCCCCATTCAAATGCATGTAACAGTGAGAAACGCACTGTCTTGGCGAAAGAAAGCGTTTTTGTACAACTTCATATGAATAGCTGTAACTTTTGATAGAAGACTCGGATACACATGTTTATGGCTTTATCTTATAGAACTCACGTTCCCTGTGCTGGGCAAACAGGTTCTGCAGCTGTTTGAGCTAAGATTTCCAAGTTATTCACATAATGAAAACTTATACTTTGTTTCGGTCGAGTTCCCCATTCAAATGCATGTAACAGTGAGAAACGCACTGTCTTGGCGAAAGAAAGCTATTTTGTACAACTTCATATAAATAGCTGTAACTTTTGATAGAAGACTCGGATACACATGTTTATGGCTTTATCTTATAGAACTCACGTTCCCTGTGCTGGGCAAACAGGTTCTGCAGCTGTTTGAGCTAAGATTTCCAAGTTATTCACATAATGAAAACTTATACTTTGTTTCGGTCGAGTTCCCCATTCAAATGCATGTAACAGTGAGAAACGCACTGTCTTGGCGAAAGAAAGCTATTTTGTACAACTTCATATGAATAGCTGTAACTTTTGATAGAAGACTCGGATACACATGTTTATGGCTTTCTCTTATAGAACTCAAGGTCTCCGTGCTGGGAAAACAGGTTTTGCAGCTGTTTGAGCTAAGATTTCCAAGTTATTCACATAATGAAAACTTATACTTTGTTTCGGTCGAGTTCCCCATTCAAATGCATGTAACAGTGAGAAACGCACTGTCTTGGCGAAAGAAAGCGTTTTTGTACAACTTCATATAAATAGCTGTAACTTTTGATAGAAGACTCGGATACACATGTTTATGGCTTTATCTTATAGAACTCAAGGTCCCCGTGTTCTTTTGATAGAAGACTCGGATACACATGTTTATGGCTTTATCTTATAGAACTCAAGGTTCCCGTGCTGGGCAAACAGGTTTTGCAGCTGTTTGAGCTAAGATTTCCAAGTTATTCACATAATGAAAACCTATACTTTGTTTCGGTCGAGTTCCCCATTCAAATGCATGTAACAGTGAGAAACGCACTGTCTTGGCGAAAGAAAGCTATTTTGTACAACTTCATATAAATAGCTGTAACTTTTGATAGAAGACTCGGATACACATGTTTATGGCTTTATCTTATAGAACTCAAGGTCTCCGTGCTGGGAAAACAGGTTTTGCAGCTGTTTGAGCTAAGATTTCCAAGTTATTCACATAATGAAAACTTATACTTTGTTTCGGTCGAGTTCCCCATTCAAATGCATGTAACAGTGAGAAACGCACTGTCTTGGCGAAAGAAAGCGTTTTTGTACAACTTCATATAAATAGCTGTAACTTTTGATAGAAGACTCAGACAAACATGTTTATGGCTTTATCTTATAGAACTCAAGGTCTCCGTGCTGGGAAAACAGGTTTTGCAGCTGTTTGAGCTAAGATTTCCAAGTTATTCACATAATGAAAACTTATACTTTGTTTCGGTGGAGTTCCCCATTCAAATGCATGTAACAGTGAGAAACGCACTGTCTTGGCGAAAGAAAGCGTTTTTGTACAACTTCATATGAATAGCTGTAACTTTTGATAGAAGACTCGGATACACATGTTTATGGCTTTATCTTATAGAACTCAAGGTCTCCGTGCTGGGCAAACAGGTTTTGCAGCTGTTTGAGCTAAGATTTCCAAGTTATTCACATAATGAAAACTTATACTTTGTTTCGGTCGAGTTCCCCATTCAAATGCATGTAACAGTGAGAAACGCACTGTCTTGGCGAAAGAAAGCTATTTTGTACAACTTCATAGAAATAGCTGTAACTTTTGATAGAAGACTCGGATACACATGTTTATGGCTTTATCTTATAGAACTCAAAGTCTCCGTGCTGGGCAAACAGGTTTTGCAGCTGTTTGAGCTAAGATTTCCAAGTTATTCACATAATGAAAACTTATACTTTGTTTCGGTCGAGTTCCCCATTCAAATGCATGTAACAGTGAGAAACGCACTGTCTTGGCGAAAGAAAGCGTTTTTGTACAACTTCATATAAATAGCTGTAACTTTTGATAGAAGACTCAGACAAACATGTTTATGGCTTTATCTTATAGAACTCAAGGTCTCCGTGCTGGGAAAACAGGTTTTGCAGCTGTTTGAGCTAAGATTTCCAAGTTATTCACATAATGAAAACTTATACTTTGTTTCGGTGGAGTTCCCCATTCAAATGCATGTAACAGTGAGAAACGCACTGTCTTGGCGAAAGAAAGCGTTTTTGTACAACTTCATATGAATAGCTGTAACTTTTGATAGAAGACTCGGATACACATGTTTATGGCTTTATCTTATAGAACTCAAGGTCTCCATGCTGGGCAAACAGGTTTTGCAGCTGTTTGAGCTAAGATTTCCAAGTTATTCACATAATGAAAACTTATACTTTGTTTCGGTCGAGTTCCCCATTCAAATGCATGTAACAGTGAGAAACGCACTGTCTTGGCGAAAGAAAGCTATTTTGTACAACTTCATAGAAATAGCTGTAACTTTTGATAGAAGACTCGGATACACATGTTTATGGCTTTATCTTATAGAACTCAAAGTCTCCGTGCTGGGAAAACAGGTTTTGCAGCTGTTTGAGCTAAGATTTCCAAGTTATTCACATAATGAAAACCTATACTTTGTTTCGGTCGAGTTCCCCATTCAAAATGCATGTAACAGTGAGAAACGCACTGTCTTGGCGAAAGAAAGCGTTTTTGTACAACTTCATAGAAATAGCTGTAACTTTTGATAGAAGACTCGGATACACATGTTTATGGCTTTATCTTATAGAACTCAAAGTCTCCGTGCTGGGCAAACAGGTTTTGCAGCTGTTTGAGCTAAGATTTCCAAGTTATTCACATAATGAAAACTTATACTTTGTTTCGGTCGAGTTCCCCATTCAAATGCATGTAACAGTGAGAAACGCACTGTCTTGGCGAAAGAAAGCGTTTTTGTACAACTTCATATAAATAGCTGTAACTTTTGATAGAAGACTCAGACAAACATGTTTATGGCTTTATCTTATAGAACTCAAGGTCTCCGTGCTGGGAAAACAGGTTTTGCAGCTGTTTGAGCTAAGATTTCCAAGTTATTCACATAATGAAAACTTATACTTTGTTTCGGTGGAGTTCCCCATTCAAATGCATGTAACAGTGAGAAACGCACTGTCTTGGCGAAAGAAAGCGTTTTTGTACAACTTCATATGAATAGCTGTAACTTTTGATAGAAGACTCGGATACACATGTTTATGGCTTTATCTTATAGAACTCAAGGTCTCCATGCTGGGCAAACAGGTTTTGCAGCTGTTTGAGCTAAGATTTCCAAGTTATTCACATAATGAAAACTTATACTTTGTTTCGGTCGAGTTCCCCATTCAAATGCATGTAACAGTGAGAAACGCACTGTCTTGGCGAAAGAAAGCTATTTTGTACAACTTCATAGAAATAGCTGTAACTTTTGATAGAAGACTCGGATACACATGTTTATGGCTTTATCTTATAGAACTCAAAGTCTCCGTGCTGGGCAAACAGGTTTTGCAGCTGTTTGAGCTAAGATTTCCAAGTTATTCACATAATGAAAACCTATACTTTGTTTCGGTCGAGTTCCCCATTCAAAATGCATGTAACAGTGAGAAACGCACTGTCTTGGCGAAAGAAAGCGTTTTTGTACAACTTCATAGAAATAGCTGTAACTTTTGATAGAAGACTCAGATACACATGTTTATGGCTTTATCTTATAGAACTCAAGGTCTCCGTGCTGGGCAAATAGGTTTTGCAGCTGTGTGAGCTAAGATTTCCAAGTTATTCACATAATGAAAACCTATACTTTGTTTCGGTCGAGTTCCCCATTCAAATGCATGTAACAGTGAGAAACGCACTGTCTTGGCGAAAGAAAGCTATTTTGTACAACTTCATATAAATAGCTGTAACTTTTGATAGAAGACTCAGACAAACATGTTTATGGCTTTATCTTATAGAACTCAAGGTCTCCGTGCTGGGAAAACAGGTTTTGCAGCTGTTTGAGCTAAGATTTCCAAGTTATTCACATAATGAAAACCTATACTTTGTTTCGGTCGAGTTCCCCATTCAAAATGCATGTAACAGTGAGAAACGCACTGTCTTGGCGAAAGAAAACGTTTTTGTACAACTTCATAGAAATAGCTGTAACTTTTGATAGAAGACTCGGAAACACATGTTTATGGCTTTATCTTATAGAACTCAAGGTCTCCGTGCTGGGAAAACAGGTTTTGCAGCTGTTTGAGCTAAGATTTCCAAGTTATTCACATAATGAAAACTTATACTTTGTTTCGGTGGAGTTCCCCATTCAAATGCATGTAACAGTGAGAAACGCACTGTCTTGGCGAAAGAAAGCGTTTTTGTACAACTTCATATGAATAGCTGTAACTTTTGATAGAAGACTCGGATACACATGTTTATGGCTTTATCTTATAGAACTCAAGGTTCCCGTGCTGGGCAAACAGGTTTTGCAGCTGTTTGAGCTAAGATTTCCAAGTTATTCACATAATGAAAACTTATACTTTGTTTCGGTCGAGTTCCCCATTCAAATGCATGTAACAGTGAGAAACGCACTGTCTTGGCGAAAGAAAGCGTTTTTGTACAACTTCATATAAATAGCTGTAACTTTTGATAGAAGACTCAGACAAACATGTTTATGGCTTTATCTTATAGAACTCAAGGTCTCCGTGCTGGGAAAACAGGTTTTGCAGCTGTTTGAGCTAAGATTTCCAAGTTATTCACATAATGAAAACTTATACTTTGTTTCGGTGGAGTTCCCCATTCAAATGCATGTAACAGTGAGAAACGCACTGTCTTGGCGAAAGAAAGCGTTTTTGTACAACTTCATATGAATAGCTGTAACTTTTGATAGAAGACTCGGATACACATGTTTATGGCTTTATCTTATAGAACTCAAGGTTCCCGTGCTGGGCAAACAGGTTTTGCAGCTGTTTGAGCTAAGATTTCCAAGTTATTCACATAATGAAAACTTATACTTTGTTTCGGTCGAGTTCCCCATTCAAATGCATGTAACAGTGAGAAACGCACTGTCTTGGCGAAAGAAAGCGTTTTTGTACAACTTCATATAAATAGCTGTAACTTTTGATAGAAGACTCAGACAAACATGTTTATGGCCTTATATTATAGAACTCAAGGTCTCCGTGCTGGGCAAACAGGTTTTGCAGCTGTTTGAGCTAAGATTTCCAAGTTATTCACATAATGAAAACCTATACTTTGTTTCGGTCGAGTTCCCCATTCAAAATGCATGTAACAGTGAGAAACGCACTGTCTTGGCGAAAGAAAACGTTTTTGTACAACTTCATAGAAATAGCTGTAACTTTTGATAGAAGACTCGGATACACATGTTTATGGCTTTATCTTATAGAACTCAAGGTCTCCGTGCTGGGCAAACAGGTTTTGCAGCTGTTTGAGCTAAGATTTCCAAGTTATTCACATAATGAAAACCTATACTTTGTTTCGGTCGAGTTCCCCATTCAAATGCATGTAACAGTGAGAAACGCACTGTCTTGGCGAAAGAAAGCGTTTTTGTACAACTTCATATAAATAGCTGTAACTTTTGATAGAAGACTCAGACAAACATGTTTATGGCCTTATATTATAGAACTCAAGGTCTCCGTGCTGGGCAAATAGGTTTTGCAGCTGTTTGAGCTAAGATTTCCAAGTTATTCACATAATGACAACCTATACTTTGTTTCGGTCGAGTTCCCCATTCAAATGCATGTAACAGTGAGAAACGCACTGTCTTGGCGAAAGAAAGCGTTTTTGTACAACTTCATATGAATAGCTGTAACTTTTGATAGAAGACTCGGATACACATCTTTATGGCTTTATCTTATAGAACTCAAGGTTCCCGTGCTGGGAATACAGGTTTTGCAGCTGTTTGAGCTAAGATTTCCAAGTTATTCACATAATGAAAACCAATACTTTGTTTCGGTCGAGTTCCCCATTCAAATGCATGTAACAGTGAGAAACGCACTGTCTTGGCGAAAGAAAGCGTTTTTGTACAACTTCATATAAATAGCTGTAACTTTTGATAGAAGACTCAGACAAACATGTTTATGGCTTTATCTTATAGAACTCAAGGTCTCCGCGCTGGGAAAACAGGTTTTGCAGCTGTTTGAGCTAAGATTTCCAAGTTATTCACATAATGAAACCTTATACTTTGTTTTGGTCGAGTTCCCCATTCAAATGCATGTAACAGTGAGAAACGCACTGTCTTGGCGAAAGAAAACGTTTTTGTACAACTTCATAGAAATAGCTGTAACTTTTGATAGAAGACTCAGACAAACATGTTTATGGCCTTATATTATAGAACTCAAGGTCTCCGTGCTGGGAAAACAGGTTTTGCAGCTGTTTGAGCTAAGATTTCCAAGTTATTCACATAATGAAAACCTATACTTTGTTTCGGTCGAGTTCTCCATTCAAAATGCATGTAACAGTGAGAAACGCACTGTCTTGGCGAAAGAAAACGTTTTTGTACAACTTCATAGAAATAGCTGTAACTTTTGATAGAAGACTCAGACAAACATGTTTATGGCCTTATATTATAGAACTCAAGGTCTCCGTGCTGGGAAAACAGGTTTTGCAGCTGTTTGAGCTAAGATTTCCAAGTTATTCACATAATGAAAACTTATACTTTGTTTCGGTCGAGTTCCCCATTCAAAATGCATGTAACAGTGAGAAACGCACTGTCTTGGCGAAAGAAAACGTTTTTGTACAACTTCATAGAAATAGCTGTAACTTTTGATAGAAGACTCAGACAAACATGTTTATGGCCTTATATTATAGAACTCAATGTCTCCGTGCTGGGAAAACAGGTTTTGCAGCTGTTTGAGCTAAGATTTCCAAGTTATTCACATAATGAAACCTTATACTTTGTTTTGGTCGAGTTCCCCATTCAAATGCATGTAACAGTGAGAAACGCACTGTCTTGGCGAAAGAAAGCGTTTTTGTACAACTTCATAGAAATAGCTGTAACTTTTGATAGAAGACTCGGATACACATGTTTATGGCTTTATCTTATAGAACTCAAGGTCTCCGTGCTGGGAAAACAGGTTTTGCAGCTGTTTGAGCTAAGATTTCCAAGTTATTCACATAATGAAAACCTATACTTTGTTTCGGTCGAGTTCTCCATTCAAAATGCATGTAACAGTGAGAAACGCACTGTCTTGGCGAAAGAAAACGTTTTTGTACAACTTCATAGAAATAGCTGTAACTTTTGATAGAAGACTCAGACAAACATGTTTATGGCCTTATATTATAGAACTCAAGGTCTCCGTGCTGGGAAAACAGGTTTTGCAGCTGTTTGAGCTAAGATTTCCAAGTTATTCACATAATGAAAACCTATACTTTGTTTCGGTCGAGTTCCCCATTCAAAATGCATGTAACAGTGAGAAACGCACTGTCTTTGCGAAAGAAAGCGTTTTTGTACAACTTCATAGAAATAGCTGTAACTTTTGATAGAAGACTCAGACAAACATGTTTATGGCTTTATCTTATAGAACTCAAGGTCTCCGTGCTGGGAAAACAGGTTTTGCAGCTGTTTGAGCTAAGATTTCCAAGTTATTCACATAATGAAAACCAATACTTTGTTTCGGTCGAGTTCCCCATTCAAATGCATGTAACAGTGAGAAACGCACTGTCTTGGCGAAAGAAAGCGTTTTTGTTCAACTTCATATAAATAGCTGTAACTTTTGATAGAAGACTCAGACAAACATGTTTATGGCTTTATATTATAGAACTCAAGGTCTCCGTGCTGGGAAAACAGGTTTTGCAGCTGTTTGAGCTAAGATTTCCAAGTTATTCACATAATGAAACCTTATACTTTGTTTTGGTCGAGTTCCCCATTCAAATGCATGTAACAGTGAGAAACGCACTGTCTTGGCGAAAGAAAACGTTTTTGTACAACTTCATAGAAATAGCTGTAACTTTTGATAGAAGACTCAGACAAACATGTTTATGGCCTTATATTATAGAACTCAAGGTCTCCGTGCTGGGAAAACAGGTTTTGCAGCTGTTTGAGCTAAGATTTCCAAGTTATTCACATAATGAAAACCTATACTTTGTTTCGGTCGAGTTCCCCATTCAAAATGCATGTAACAGTGAGAAACGCACTGTCTTGGCGAAAGAAAGCGTTTTTGTACAACTTCATAGAAATAGCTGTAACTTTTGATAGAAGACTCGGATACACATGTTTATGGCTTTATCTTATAGAACTCAAGGTCTCCGTGCTGGGCAAACAGGTTTTGCAGCTGTTTGAGCTAAGATTTCCAAGTTATTCACATAATGAAAACCTATACTTTGTTTCGGTCGAGTTCCCCATTCAAATGCATGTAACAGTGAGAAACGCACTGTCTTGGCGAAAGAAAGCGTTTTTGTACAACTTCATATAAATAGCTGTAACTTTTGATAGAAGACTCAGACAAACATGTTTATGGCCTTATATTATAGAACTCAAGGTCTCCGTGCTGGGAAAACAGGTTTTGCAGCTGTTTGAGCTAAGATTTCCAAGTTATTCACATAATGAAACCTTATACTTTGTTTCGGTCGAGTTCCCCATTCAAATGCATGTAACAGTGAGAAACGCACTGTCTTGGCGAAAGAAAGCGTTTTTGTACAACTTCATAGAAATAGCTGTAACTTTTGATAGAAGACTCGGATACACATGTTTATGGCTTTATCTTATAGAACTCAAGGTCTCCGTGCTGGGCAAACAGGTTTTGCAGCTGTTTGAGCTAAGATTTCCAAGTTATTCACATAATGAAAACCTATACTTTGTTTCGGTCGAGTTCCCCATTCAAAATGCATGTAACAGTGAGAAACGCACTGTCTTGGCGAAAGAAAACGTTTTTGTACAACTTCATAGAAATAGCTGTAACTTTTGATAGAAGACTCAGACAAACATGTTTATGGCCTTATATTATAGAACTCAAGGTCTCCGTGCTGGGAAAACAGGTTTTGCAGCTGTTTGAGCTAAGATTTCCAAGTTATTCACATAATGAAAACTTATACTTTGTTTCGGTCGAGTTTCCCATTCAAATGCATGTAACAGTGAGAAACGCACTGTCTTGGCGAAAGAAAGCGTTTTTGTACAACTTCATAGAAATAGCTGTAACTTTTGATAGAAGACTCGGATACACATGTTTATGGCTTTATCTTATAGAACTCAAGGTCTCCGTGCTGGGAAAACAGGTTTTGCAGCTGTTTGAGCTAAGATTTCCAAGTTATTCACATAATGAAAACCTATACTTTGTTTCGGTCGAGTTCCCCATTCAAAATGCATGTAACAGTGAGAAACGCACTGTCTTGGCGAAAGAAAACGTTTTTGTACAACTTCATAGAAATAGCTGTAACTTTTGATAGAAGACTCAGACAAACATGTTTATGGCCTTATATTATAGAACTCAAGGTCTCCGTGCTGGGAAAACAGGTTTTGCAGCTGTTTGAGCTAAGATTTCCAAGTTATTCACATAATGAAAACTTATACTTTGTTTCGGTCGAGTTCCCCATTCAAAATGCATGTAACAGTGAGAAACGCACTGTCTTGGCGAAAGAAAACGTTTTTGTACAACTTCATAGAAATAGCTGTAACTTTTGATAGAAGACTCAGACAAACATGTTTATGGCCTTATATTATAGAACTCAAGGTCTCCGTGCTGGGAAAACAGGTTTTGCAGCTGTTTGAGCTAAGATTTCCAAGTTATTCACATAATGAAAACCTATACTTTGTTTCGGTCGAGTTCTCCATTCAAAATGCATGTAACAGTGAGAAACGCACTGTCTTGGCGAAAGAAAACGTTTTTGTACAACTTCATAGAAATAGCTGTAACTTTTGATAGAAGACTCAGACAAACATGTTTATGGCCTTATATTATAGAACTCAAGGTCTCCGTGCTGGGAAAACAGGTTTTGCAGCTGTTTGAGCTAAGATTTCCAAGTTATTCACATAATGAAAACCTATACTTTGTTTCGGTCGAGTTCCCCATTCAAATGCATGTAACAGTGAGAAACGCACTGTCTTGGCGAAAGAAAGCGTTTTTTTCTACTTCATATAAATAGCTGTAACTTTTGATAGAAGACTCAGACAAACATGTTTATGGCCTTATATTATAGAACTCAAGGTCTCCGTGCTGGGAAAACAGGTTTTGCAGCTGTTTGAGCTAAGATTTCCAAGTTATTCACATAATGAAACCTTATACTTTGTTTCGGTGGAGTTCCCCATTCAAATGCATGTAACAGTGAGAAACGCACTGTCTTGGCGAAAGAAAGCGTTTTTGTACAACTTCATAGAAATAGCTGTAACTTTTGATAGAAGACTCGGATACACATGTTTATGGCTTTATCTTATAGAACTCAAGGTCTCCGTGCTGGGCAAACAGGTTTTGCAGCTGTTTGAGCTAAGATTTCCAAGTTATTCACATAATGAAAACCTATACTTTGTTTCGGTCGAGTTCCCCATTCAAAATGCATGTAACAGTGAGAAACGCACTGTCTTGGCGAAAGAAAACGTTTTTGTACAACTTCATAGAAATAGCTGTAACTTTTGATAGAAGACTCAGACAAACATGTTTATGGCCTTATATTATAGAACTCAAGGTCTCCGTGCTGGGAAAACAGGTTTTGCAGCTGTTTGAGCTAAGATTTCCAAGTTATTCACATAATGAAAACTTATACTTTGTTTCGGTCGAGTTTCCCATTCAAATGCATGTAACAGTGAGAAACGCACTGTCTTGGCGAAAGAAAGCGTTTTTGTACAACTTCATAGAAATAGCTGTAACTTTTGATAGAAGACTCGGATACACATGTTTATGGCTTTATCTTATAGAACTCAAGGTCTCCGTGCTGGGAAAACAGGTTTTGCAGCTGTTTGAGCTAAGATTTCCAAGTTATTCACATAATGAAAACTTATACTTTGTTTCGGTCGAGTTCCCCATTCAAAATGCATGTAACAGTGAGAAACGCACTGTCTTGGCGAAAGAAAACGTTTTTGTACAACTTCATAGAAATAGCTGTAACTTTTGATAGAAGACTCAGACAAACATGTTTATGGCCTTATATTATAGAACTCAAGGTCTCCGTGCTGGGAAAACAGGTTTTGCAGCTGTTTGAGCTAAGATTTCCAAGTTATTCACATAATGAAACCTTATACTTTGTTTTGGTCGAGTTCCCCATTCAAATGCATGTAACAGTGAGAAACGCACTGTCTTGGCGAAAGAAAGCGTTTTTGTACAACTTCATAGAAATAGCTGTAACTTTTGATAGAAGACTCGGATACACATGTTTATGGCTTTATCTTATAGAACTCAAGGTCTCCGTGCTGGGAAAACAGGTTTTGCAGCTGTTTGAGCTAAGATTTCCAAGTTATTCACATAATGAAAACCTATACTTTGTTTCGGTCGAGTTCTCCATTCAAAATGCATGTAACAGTGAGAAACGCACTGTCTTGGCGAAAGAAAACGTTTTTGTACAACTTCATAGAAATAGCTGTAACTTTTGATAGAAGACTCAGACAAACATGTTTATGGCCTTATATTATAGAACTCAAGGTCTCCGTGCTGGGAAAACAGGTTTTGCAGCTGTTTGAGCTAAGATTTCCAAGTTATTCACATAATGAAAACCTATACTTTGTTTCGGTCGAGTTCCCCATTCAAAATGCATGTAACAGTGAGAAACGCACTGTCTTTGCGAAAGAAAGCGTTTTTGTACAACTTCATAGAAATAGCTGTAACTTTTGATAGAAGACTCGGATACACATGTTTATGGCTTTATCTTATAGAACTCAAGGTCTCCGTGCTGGGCAAACAGGTTTTGCAGCTGTTTGAGCTAAGATTTCCAAGTTATTCACATAATGAAAACCTATACTTTGTTTCGGTCGAGTTCCCCATTCAAAATGCATGTAACAGTGAGAAACGCACTGTCTTGGCGAAAGAAAACGTTTTTGTACAACTTCATAGAAATAGCTGTAACTTTTGATAGAAGACTCAGACAAACATGTTTATGGCCTTATATTATAGAACTCAAGGTCTCCGTGCTGGGAAAACAGGTTTTGCAGCTGTTTGAGCTAAGATTTCCAAGTTATTCACATAATGAAAACTTATACTTTGTTTCGGTCGAGTTCCCCATTCAAATGCATGTAACAGTGAGAAACGCACTGTCTTGGCGAAAGAAAGCGTTTTTGTACAACTTCATAGAAATAGCTGTAACTTTTGATAGAAGACTCGGATACACATGTTTATGGCTTTATCTTATAGAACTCAAGGTCTCCGTGCTGGGAAAACAGGTTTTGCAGCTGTTTGAGCTAAGATTTCCAAGTTATTCACATAATGAAAACCTATACTTTGTTTCGGTCGAGTTCTCCATTCAAAATGCATGTAACAGTGAGAAACGCACTGTCTTGGCGAAAGAAAACGTTTTTGTACAACTTCATAGAAATAGCTGTAACTTTTGATAGAAGACTCAGACAAACATGTTTATGGCCTTATATTATAGAACTCAAGGTCTCCGTGCTGGGAAAACAGGTTTTGCAGCTGTTTGAGCTAAGATTTCCAAGTTATTCACATAATGAAAACCTATACTTTGTTTCGGTCGAGTTCCCCATTCAAAATGCATGTAACAGTGAGAAACGCACTGTCTTGGCGAAAGAAAGCGTTTTTGTACAACTTCATAGAAATAGCTGTAACTGTTGATAGAAGACTCAGACAAACATGTTTATGGCTTTATCTTATAGAACTCAAGGTCTCCGTGCTGGGAAAACAGGTTTTGCAGCTGTTTGAGCTAAGATTTCCAAGTTATTCACATAATGAAAACCAATACTTTGTTTCGGTCGAGTTCCCCATTCAAATGCATGTAACATTGAGAAACGCACTGTCTTGGCGAAAGAAAGCGTTTTTGTTCAACTTCATATAAATAGCTGTAACTTTTGATAGAAGACTCAGACAAACATGTTTATGGCTTTATCTTATAGAACTCAAGGTCTCCGTGCTGGGAAAACAGGTTTTGCAGCTGTTTGAGCTAAGATTTCCAAGTTATTCACATAATGAAAACTTATACTTTGTTTCGGTCGAGTTCCCCATTCAAAATGCATGTAACAGTGAGAAACGCACTGTCTTGGCGAAAGAAAACGTTTTTGTACAACTTCATAGAAATAGCTGTAACTTTTGATAGAAGACTCAGACAAACATGTTTATGGCCTTATATTATAGAACTCAAGGTCTCCGTGCTGGGAAAACAGGTTTTGCAGCTGTTTGAGCTAAGATTTCCAAGTTATTCACATAATGAAACCTTATACTTTGTTTCGGTCGAGTTCCCCATTCAAAATGCATGTAACAGTGAGAAACGCACTGTCTTGGCGAAAGAAAACGTTTTTGTACAACTTCATAGAAATAGCTGTAACTTTTGATAGAAGACTCGGATACACATGTTTATGGCTTTATCTTATAGAACTCAAGGTCTCCGTGCTGGGAAAACAGGTTTTGCAGCTGTTTGAGCTAAGATTTCCAAGTTATTCACATAATGAAAACCAATACTTTGTTTCGGTCGAGTTCCCCATTCAAAATGCATGTAACAGTGAGAAACGCACTGTCTTGGCGAAAGAAAACGTTTTTATACAACTTCATAGAAATAGCTGTAACTTTTGATAGAAGACTCAGACAAACATGTTTATGGCCTTATATTATAGAACTCAAGGTCTCCGTGCTGGGAAAACAGGTTTTGCAGCTGTTTGAGCTAAGATTTCCAAGTTATTCACATAATGAAAACCAATAATTTGTTTCGGTCGAGTTCCCCATTCAAATGCATGTAACAGTGAGAAACGCACTGTCTTGGCGAAAGAAAGCGTTTTTGTTCAACTTCATAGAAATAGCTGTAACTTTTGATAGAAGACTCAGACAAACATGTTTATGGCTTTATCTTATAGAACTCAAGGTCTCCGTGCTGGGAAAACAGGTTTTGCAGCTGTTTGAGCTAAGATTTCCAAGTTATTCACATAATGAAAACTTATACTTTGTTTCGGTCGAGTTCCCCATTCAAAATGCATGTAACAGTGAGAAACGCACTGTCTTGGCGAAAGAAAACGTTTTTGTACAACTTCATAGAAATAGCTGTAACTTTTGATAGAAGACTCAGACAAACATGTTTATGGCCTTATATTATAGAACTCAAGGTCTCCGTGCTGGGAAAACAGGTTTTGCAGCTGTTTGAGCTAAGATTTCCAAGTTATTCACATAACGAAACCTTATACTTTGTTTTGGTCGAGTTCCCCATTCAAATGCATGTAACAGTGAGAAACGCACTGTCTTGGCGAAAGAAAGCGTTTTTGTACAACTTCATAGAAATAGCTGTAACTTTTGATAGAAGACTCGGATACACATGTTTATGGCTTTATCTTATAGAACTCAAGGTCTCCGTGCTGGGAAAACAGGTTTTGCAGCTGTTTGAGCTAAGATTTCCAAGTTATTCACATAATGAAAACCTATACTTTGTTTCGGTCGAGTTCTCCTTTCAAAATGCATGTAACAGTGAGAAACGCACTGTCTTGGCGAAAGAAAACGTTTTTGTACAACTTCATAGAAATAGCTGTAACTTTTGATAGAAGACTCAGACAAACATGTTTATGGCCTTATATTATAGAACTCAAGGTCTCCGTGCTGGGAAAACAGGTTTTGCAGCTGTTTGAGCTAAGATTTCCAAGTTATTCACATAATGAAAACCTATACTTTGTTTCGGTCGAGTTCCCCATTCAAAATGCATGTAACAGTGAGAAACGCACTGTCTTGGCGAAAGAAAGCGTTTTTGTACAACTTCATAGAAATAGCTGTAACTTTTGATAGAAGACTCAGACAAACATGTTTATGGCTTTATCTTATAGAACTCAAGGTCTCCGTGCTGGGAAAACAGGTTTTGCAGCTGTTTGAGCTAAGATTTCCAAGTTATTCACATAATGAAAACTTATACTTTGTTTCGGTCGAGTTCCCCATTCAAATGCATGTAACAGTGAGAAACGCACTGTCTTGGCGAAAGAAAGCGTTTTTGTACAACTTCATAGAAATAGCTGTAACTTTTGATAGAAGACTCGGATACACATGTTTATGGCTTTATCTTATAGAACTCAAGGTCTCCGTGCTGGGCAAACAGGTTTTGCAGCTGTTTGAGCTAAGATTTCCAAGTTATTCACATAATGAAACCTTATACTTTGTTTTGGTCGAGTTCCCCATTCAAATGCATGTAACAGTGAGAAACGCACTGTCTTGGCGAAAGAAAACGTTTTTGTACAACTTCATAGAAATAGCTGTAACTTTTGATAGAAGACTCAGACAAACATGTTTATGGCCTTATATTATAGAACTCAAGGTCTCCGTGCTGGGAAAACAGGTTTTGCAGCTGTTTGAGCTAAGATTTCCAAGTTATTCACATAATGAAAACCTATACTTTGTTTCGGTCGAGTTCCCCATTCAAAATGCATGTAACAGTGAGAAACGCACTGTCTTGGCGAAAGAAAGCGTTTTTGTACAACTTCATAGAAATAGCTGTAACTGTTGATAGAAGACTCAGACAAACATGTTTATGGCTTTATCTTATAGAACTCAAGGTCTCCGTGCTGGGAAAACAGGTTTTGCAGCTGTTTGAGCTAAGATTTCCAAGTTATTCACATAATGAAAACCAATACTTTGTTTCGGTCGAGTTCCCCATTCAAATGCATGTAACATTGAGAAACGCACTGTCTTGGCGAAAGAAAGCGTTTTTGTTCAACTTCATATAAATAGCTGTAACTTTTGATAGAAGACTCAGACAAACATGTTTATGGCTTTATCTTATAGAACTCAAGGTCTCCGTGCTGGGAAAACAGGTTTTGCAGCTGTTTGAGCTAAGATTTCCAAGTTATTCACATAATGAAAACTTATACTTTGTTTCGGTCGAGTTCCCCATTCAAAATGCATGTAACAGTGAGAAACGCACTGTCTTGGCGAAAGAAAACGTTTTTGTACAACTTCATAGAAATAGCTGTAACTTTTGATAGAAGACTCAGACAAACATGTTTATGGCCTTATATTATAGAACTCAAGGTCTCCGTGCTGGGAAAACAGGTTTTGCAGCTGTTTGAGCTAAGATTTCCAAGTTATTCACATAATGAAACCTTATACTTTGTTTCGGTCGAGTTCCCCATTCAAAATGCATGTAACAGTGAGAAACGCACTGTCTTGGCGAAAGAAAACGTTTTTGTACAACTTCATAGAAATAGCTGTAACTTTTGATAGAAGACTCGGATACACATGTTTATGGCTTTATCTTATAGAACTCAAGGTCTCCGTGCTGGGAAAACAGGTTTTGCAGCTGTTTGAGCTAAGATTTCCAAGTTATTCACATAATGAAAACCAATACTTTGTTTCGGTCGAGTTCCCCATTCAAAATGCATGTAACAGTGAGAAACGCACTGTCTTGGCGAAAGAAAACGTTTTTATACAACTTCATAGAAATAGCTGTAACTTTTGATAGAAGACTCAGACAAACATGTTTATGGCCTTATATTATAGAACTCAAGGTCTCCGTGCTGGGAAAACAGGTTTTGCAGCTGTTTGAGCTAAGATTTCCAAGTTATTCACATAATGAAAACCAATAATTTGTTTCGGTCGAGTTCCCCATTCAAATGCATGTAACAGTGAGAAACGCACTGTCTTGGCGAAAGAAAGCGTTTTTGTTCAACTTCATAGAAATAGCTGTAACTTTTGATAGAAGACTCAGACAAACATGTTTATGGCTTTATCTTATAGAACTCAAGGTCTCCGTGCTGGGAAAACAGGTTTTGCAGCTGTTTGAGCTAAGATTTCCAAGTTATTCACATAATGAAAACTTATACTTTGTTTCGGTCGAGTTCCCCATTCAAAATGCATGTAACAGTGAGAAACGCACTGTCTTGGCGAAAGAAAACGTTTTTGTACAACTTCATAGAAATAGCTGTAACTTTTGATAGAAGACTCAGACAAACATGTTTATGGCCTTATATTATAGAACTCAAGGTCTCCGTGCTGGGAAAACAGGTTTTGCAGCTGTTTGAGCTAAGATTTCCAAGTTATTCACATAACGAAACCTTATACTTTGTTTTGGTCGAGTTCCCCATTCAAATGCATGTAACAGTGAGAAACGCACTGTCTTGGCGAAAGAAAGCGTTTTTGTACAACTTCATAGAAATAGCTGTAACTTTTGATAGAAGACTCGGATACACATGTTTATGGCTTTATCTTATAGAACTCAAGGTCTCCGTGCTGGGAAAACAGGTTTTGCAGCTGTTTGAGCTAAGATTTCCAAGTTATTCACATAATGAAAACCTATACTTTGTTTCGGTCGAGTTCTCCTTTCAAAATGCATGTAACAGTGAGAAACGCACTGTCTTGGCGAAAGAAAACGTTTTTGTACAACTTCATAGAAATAGCTGTAACTTTTGATAGAAGACTCAGACAAACATGTTTATGGCCTTATATTATAGAACTCAAGGTCTCCGTGCTGGGAAAACAGGTTTTGCAGCTGTTTGAGCTAAGATTTCCAAGTTATTCACATAATGAAAACCTATACTTTGTTTCGGTCGAGTTCCCCATTCAAAATGCATGTAACAGTGAGAAACGCACTGTCTTGGCGAAAGAAAGCGTTTTTGTACAACTTCATAGAAATAGCTGTAACTTTTGATAGAAGACTCAGACAAACATGTTTATGGCTTTATCTTATAGAACTCAAGGTCTCCGTGCTGGGAAAACAGGTTTTGCAGCTGTTTGAGCTAAGATTTCCAAGTTATTCACATAATGAAAACTTATACTTTGTTTCGGTCGAGTTCCCCATTCAAATGCATGTAACAGTGAGAAACGCACTGTCTTGGCGAAAGAAAGCGTTTTTGTACAACTTCATAGAAATAGCTGTAACTTTTGATAGAAGACTCGGATACACATGTTTATGGCTTTATCTTATAGAACTCAAGGTCTCCGTGCTGGGCAAACAGGTTTTGCAGCTGTTTGAGCTAAGATTTCCAAGTTATTCACATAATGAAACCTTATACTTTGTTTTGGTCGAGTTCCCCATTCAAATGCATGTAACAGTGAGAAACGCACTGTCTTGGCGAAAGAAAGCGTTTTTGTACAACTTCATAGAAATAGCTGTAACTTTTGATAGAAGACTCGGATACACATGTTTATGGCTTTATCTTATAGAACTCAAGGTCTCCGTGCTGGGAAAACAGGTTTTGCAGCTGTTTGAGCTAAGATTTCCAAGTTATTCACATAATGAAAACCTATACTTTGTTTCGGTCGAGTTCCCCATTCAAAATGCATGTAACAGTGAGAAACGCACTGTCTTGGCGAAAGAAAACGTTTTTGTACAACTTCATAGAAATAGCTATAACTTTTGATAGAAGACTCAGACAAACATGTTTATGGCCTTATATTATAGAACTCAAGGTCTCCGTGCTGGGAAAACAGGTTTTGCAGCTGTTTGAGCTAAGATTTCCAAGTTATTCACATAATGAAACCTTATACTTTGTTTCGGTCGAGTTCCCCATTCAAATGCATGTAACAGTGAGAAACACACTGTCTTGGCGAAAGAAAGCGTTTTTGTACAACTTCATAGAAATAGCTGTAACTTTTGATAGAAGACTCGGATACACATGTTTATGGCTTTATCTTATAGAACTCAAGGTCTCCGTGCTGGGCAAACAGGTTTTGCAGCTGTTTGAGCTAAGATTTCCAAGTTATTCACATAATGAAAACCTATACTTTGTTTCGGTCGAGTTCCCCATTCAAATGCATGTAACAGTGAGAAACGCACTGTCTTGGCGAAAGAAAGCGTTTTTGTACAACTTCATATAAATAGCTGTAACATTTGATAGAAGACTCAGACAAACATGTTTATGGCCTTATATTATAGAACTCAAGGTCTCCGTGCTGGGCAAATAGGTTTTGCAGCTGTTTGAGCTAAGATTTCCAAGTTATTCACATAATGAAAACCTATACTTTGTTTCGGTCGAGTTCCCCATTCAAATGCATGTAACAGTGAGAAACGCACTGTCTTGGCGAAAGAAAGCGTTTTTGTACAACTTCATATGAATAGCTGTAACTTTTGATAGAAGACTCAGACAAACATGTTTATGGCTTTATCTTATAGAACTCAAGGTTCCCGTGCTGGGAAAACAGGTTTTGCAGCTGTTTGAGCTAAGATTTCCAAGTTATTCACATAATGAAAACCAATACTTTGTTTCGGTCGAGTTCCCCATTCAAATGCATGTAACAGTGAGAAACGCACTGTCTTGGCGAAAGAAAGCGTTTTTGTTCAACTTCATATAAATAGCTGTAACTTTTGATAGAAGACTCGGATACACATGTTTATGGCTTTATCTTATAGAACTCAAGGTCTCCGTGCTGGGAAAACAGGTTTTGCAGCTGTTTGAGCTAAGATTTCCAAGTTATTCACATAATGAAACCTTATACTTTGTTTTGGTCGAGTTCCCCATTCAAATGCATGTAACAGTGAGAAACGCACTGTCTTGGCGAAAGAAAGCGTTTTTGTACAACTTCATAGAAATAGCTGTAACTTTTGATAGAAGACTCAGACAAACATGTTTATGGCTTTATCTTATAGAACTCAAGGTCTCCGTGCTGGGAAAACAGGTTTTGCAGCTGTTTGAGCTAAGATTTCCAAGTTATTCACATAATGAAAACTTATACTTTGTTTCGGTCGAGTTCCCCATTCAAATGCATGTAACAGTGAGAAACGCACTGTCTTGGCGAAAGAAAGCGTTTTTGTACAACTTCATATAAATAGCTGTAACTTTTGATAGAAGACTCAGACAAACATGTTTATGGCTTTATCTTATAGAACTCAAGGTCTCCGTGCTGGGAAAACAGGTTTTGCAGCTGTTTGAGCTAAGATTTCCAAGTTATTCACATAATGAAAACCTATACTTTGTTTCGGTCGAGTTCCCCATTCAAATGCATGTAACAGTGAGAAACGCACTGTCTTGGCGAAAGAAAGCGTTTTTGTACAACTTCATAGAAATAGCTGTAACTTTTGATAGAAGACTCGGATACACATGTTTATGGCTTTATCTTATAGAACTCAAGGTCTCCGTGCTGGGCAAACAGGTTTTGCAGCTGTTTGAGCTAAGATTTCCAAGTTATTCACATAATGAAACCTTATACTTTGTTTTGGTCGAGTTCCCCATTCAAATGCATGTAACAGTGAGAAACGCACTGTCTTGGCGAAAGAAAGCGTTTTTGTACAACTTCATAGAAATAGCTGTAACTTTTGATAGAAGACTCGGATACACATGTTTATGGCTTTATCTTATAGAACTCAAGGTCTCCGTGCTGGGAAAACAGGTTTTGCAGCTGTTTGAGCTAAGATTTCCAAGTTATTCACATAATGAAAACCAATACTTTGTTTCGGTCGAGTTCCCCATTCAAAATGCATGTAACAGTGAGAAACGCACTGTCTTGGCAAAAGAAAACGTTTTTATACAACTTCATAGAAATAGCTGTAACTGTTGATAGAAGACTCAGACAAACATGTTTATGGCCTTATATTATAGAACTCAAGGTCTCCGTGCTGGGAAAACAGGTTTTGCAGCTGTTTGAGCTAAGATTTCCAAGTTATTCACATAATGAAACCTTATACTTTGTTTCGGTCGAGTTCCCCATTCAAATGCATGTAACAGTGAGAAACGCACTGTCTTGGCGAAAGAAAGCGTTTTTGTACAACTTCATAGAAATAGCTGTAACTTTTGATAGAAGACTCGGATACACATGTTTATGGCTTTATCTTATAGAACTCAAGGTCTCCGTGCTGGGCAAACAGGTTTTGCAGCTGTTTGAGCTAAGATTTCCAAGTTATTCACATAATGAAAACCTATACTTTGTTTCGGTCGAGTTCCCCATTCAAAATGCATGTAACAGCGAGAAACGCACTGTCTTGGCGAAAGAAAACGTTTTTGTACAACTTCATAGAAATAGCTGTAACTTTTGATAGAAGACTCAGACAAACATGTTTATGGCCTTATATTATAGAACTCAAGGTCTCCGTGCTGGGAAAACAGGTTTTGCAGCTGTTTGAGCTAAGATTTCCAAGTTATTCACATAATGAAACCTTATACTTTGTTTCGGTCGAGTTCCCCATTCAAATGCATGTAACAGTGAGAAACGCACTGTCTTGGCGAAAGAAAGCGTTTTTGTACAACTTCAAAGAAATAGCTGTAACTTTTGATAGAAGACTCGGATACACATGTTTATGGCTTTATCTTATAGAACTCAAGGTCTCCGTGCTGGGCAAACAGGTTTTGCAGCTGTTTGAGCTAAGATTTCCAAGTTATTCACATAATGAAAACCAATACTTTGTTTCGGTCGAGTTCCCCATTCAAATGCATGTAACAGTGAGAAACGCACTGTCTTGGCGAAAGAAAGCGTTTTTGTACAACTTCATATAAATAGCTGTAACTTTTGATAGAAGACTCAGACAAACATGTTTATGGCTTTATCTTATGGAACTCAAGGTCTCCGTGCTGGGCAAACAGGTTTTGCAGCTGTTTGAGCTAAGATTTCCAAGTTATTCACATAATGAAAACCTATACTTTGTTTCGGTCGAGTTCCCCATTCAAATGCATGTAACAGTGAGAAACGCACTGTCTTGGCGAAAGAAAGCGTTTTTGTACAACTTCATAGAAATAGCTGTAACTTTTGATAGAAGACTCAGACAAACATGTTTATGGCCTTATATTATAGAACTCAAGGTCTCCGTGCTGGGCAAACAGGTTTTGCAGCTGTTTGAGCTAAGATTTCCAAGTTATTCACATAATGAAAACCAATACTTTGTTTCGGTCGAGTTCCCCATTCAAATGCATGTAACAGTGAGAAACGCACTGTCTTGGCGAAAGAAAGCGTTTTTGTACAACTTCATAGAAATAGCTGTAACTTTTGATAGAAGACTCGGATACACATGTTTATGGCTTTATCTTATAGAACTCAAGGTCTCCGTGCTGGGCAAACAGGTTTTGCAGCTGTTTGAGCTAAGATTTCCAAGTTATTCACATAATGAAAACCTATACTTTGTTTCGGTCGAGTTCCCCATTCAAATGCATGTAACAGTGAGAAACGCACTGTCTTGGCGAAAGAAAGCGTTTTTGTACAACTTCATATAAATAGCTGTAACATTTGATAGAAGACTCAGACAAACATGTTTATGGCCTTATATTATAGAACTCAAGGTCTCCGTGCTGGGCAAATAGGTTTTGCAGCTGTTTGAGCTAAGATTTCCAAGTTATTCACATAATGAAAACCTATACTTTGTTTCGGTCGAGTTCCCCATTCAAATGCATGTAACAGTGAGAAACGCACTGTCTTGGCGAAAGAAAGCGTTTTTGTACAACTTCATATGAATAGCTGTAACTTTTGATAGAAGACTCAGACAAACATGTTTATGGCTTTATCTTATAGAACTCAAGGTTCCCGTGCTGGGAAAACAGGTTTTGCAGCTGTTTGAGCTAAGATTTCCAAGTTATTCACATAATGAAAACCAATACTTTGTTTCGGTCGAGTTCCCCATTCAAATGCATGTAACAGTGAGAAACGCACTGTCTTGGCGAAAGAAAGCGTTTTTGTTCAACTTCATATAAATAGCTGTAACTTTTGATAGAAGACTCGGATACACATGTTTATGGCTTTATCTTATAGAACTCAAGGTCTCCGTGCTGGGAAAACAGGTTTTGCAGCTGTTTGAGCTAAGATTTCCAAGTTATTCACATAATGAAAACCAATACTTTGTTTCGGTCGAGTTCCCCATTCAAAATGCATGTAACAGTGAGAAACGCACTGTCTTGGCGAAAGAAAACGTTTTTATACAACTTCATAGAAATAGCTGTAACTTTTGATAGAAGACTCAGACAAACATGTTTATGGCCTTATATTATAGAACTCAAGGTCTCCGTGCTGGGAAAACAGGTTTTGCAGCTGTTTGAGCTAAGATTTCCAAGTTATTCACATAATGAAACCTTATACTTTGTTTCGGTCGAGTTCCCCATTCAAATGCATGTAACAGTGAGAAACGCACTGTCTTGGCGAAAGAAAGCGTTTTTGTACAACTTCATAGAAATAGCTGTAACTTTTGATAGAAGACTCGGATACACATGTTTATGGCTTTATCTTATAGAACTCAAGGTCTCCGTGCTGGGCAAACAGGTTTTGCAGCTGTTTGAGCTAAGATTTCCAAGTTATTCACATAATGAAAACCTATACTTTGTTTCGGTCGAGTTCCCCATTCAAAATGCATGTAACAGCGAGAAACGCACTGTCTTGGCGAAAGAAAACGTTTTTGTACAACTTCATAGAAATAGCTGTAACTTTTGATAGAAGACTCAGACAAACATGTTTATGGCCTTATATTATAGAACTCAAGGTCTCCGTGCTGTGAAAACAGGTTTTGCAGCTGTTTGAGCTAAGATTTCCAAGTTATTCACATAATGAAACCTTATACTTTGTTTCGGTCGAGTTCCCCATTCAAATGCATGTAACAGTGAGAAACGCACTGTCTTGGCGAAAGAAAGCGTTTTTGTACAACTTCAAAGAAATAGCTGTAACTTTTGATAGAAGACTCGGATACACATGTTTATGGCTTTATCTTATAGAACTCAAGGTCTCCGTGCTGGGCAAACAGGTTTTGCAGCTGTTTGAGCTAAGATTTCCAAGTTATTCACATAATGAAAACCAATACTTTGTTTCGGTCGAGTTCCCCATTCAAATGCATGTAACAGTGAGAAACGCACTGTCTTGGCGAAAGAAAGCGTTTTTGTACAACTTCATAGAAATAGCTGTAACTTTTGATAGAAGACTCAGACAAACATGTTTATGGCCTTATATTATAGAACTCAAGGTCTCCGTGCTGGGCAAACAGGTTTTGCAGCTGTTTGAGCTAAGATTTCCAAGTTATTCACATAATGAAAACCAATACTTTGTTTCGGTCGAGTTCCCCATTCAAATGCATGTAACAGTGAGAAACGCACTGTCTTGGCGAAAGAAAGCGTTTTTGTACAACTTCATATAAATAGCTGTAACTTTTGATAGAAGACTCAGACAAACATGTTTATGGCTTTATCTTATGGAACTCAAGGTCTCCGTGCTGGGCAAACAGGTTTTGCAGCTGTTTGAGCTAAGATTTCCAAGTTATTCACATAATGAAAACCTATACTTTGTTTCGGTCGAGTTCCCCATTCTAAATGCATGTAACAGCGAGAAACGCACTGTCTTGGCGAAAGAAAACGTTTTTGTACAACTTCATAGAAATAGCTGTAACTTTTGATAGAAGACTCAGACAAACATGTTTATGGCCTTATATTATAGAACTCAAGGTCTCCGTGCTGGGAAAACAGGTTTTGCAGCTGTTTGAGCTAAGATTTCCAAGTTATTCACATAATGAAACCTTATACTTTGTTTCGGTCGAGTTCCCCATTCAAATGCATGTAACAGTGAGAAACGCACTGTCTTGGCGAAAGAAAGCGTTTTTGTACAACTTCATATAAATAGCTGTAACTTTTGATAGAAGACTCAGACAAACATGTTTATGGCCTTATATTATAGAACTCAAGGTCTCCGTGCTGGGCAAACAGGTTTTGCAGCTGTTTGAGCTAAGATTTCCAAGTTATTCACATAATGAAAACTTATACTTTGTTTCGGTCGAGTTCCCCATTCAAATGCATGTAACAGTGAGAAACGCACTGTCTTGGCGAAAGAAAGCGTTTTTGTACAACTTCATATAAATAGCTGTAACTTTTGATAGAAGACTCAGACAAACATGTTTATGGCTTTATCTTATAGAACTCAAGGTCTCCGTGCTGGGAAAACAGGTTTTGCAGCTGTTTGAGCTAAGATTTCCAAGTTATTCACATAATGAAAACTTATACTTTGTTTCGGTCGAGTTCCCCATTCAAATGCATGTAACAGTGAGAAACGCACTGTCTTGGCGAAAGAAAGCGTTTTTGTACAACTTCATATGAATAGCTGTAACTTTTGATAGAAGACTCGGATACACATGTTTATGGCTTTATCTTATAGAACTCAAGGTTCCCGTGCTGGGCAAACAGGTTTTGCAGCTGTTTGAGCTAAGATTTCCAAGTTATTCACATAATGAAAACCTATACTTTGTTTCGGTCGAGTTCCCCATTCAAATGCATGTAACAGTGAGAAACGCACTGTCTTGGCGAAAGAAAGCGTTTTTGTACAACTTCATATAAATAGCTGTAACTTTTGATAGAAGACTCGGATACACATGTTTATGGCTTTATCTTATAGAACTCAAGGTCTCCGTGCTGGGCAAACAGGTTTTGCAGCTGTTTGAGCTAAGATTTCCAAGTTATTCACATAATGAAAACTTATACTTTGTTTCGGTCGAGTTCCCCATTCAAATGCATGTAACAGTGAGAAACGCACTGTCTTGGCGAAAGAAAGCGTTTTTGTACAACTTCATAGAAATAGCTGTAACTTTTGATAGAAGACTCGGATACACATGTTTATGGCTTTATCTTATAGAACTCAAAGTCTCCGTGCTGGGCAAACAGGTTTTGCAGCTGTTTGAGCTAAGATTTCCAAGTTATTCACATAATGAAACCTTATACTTTGTTTCGGTCGAGTTCCCCATTCAAATGCATGTAACAGTGAGAAACGCACTGTCTTGGCGAAAGAAAGCGTTTTTGTACAACTTCAAAGAAATAGCTGTAACTTTTGATAGAAGACTCAGACAAACATGTTTATGGCCTTATATTATAGAACTCAAGGTCTCCGTGCTGGGCAAACAGGTTTTGCAGCTGTTTGAGCTAAGATTTCCAAGTTATTCACATAATGAAAACCAATACTTTGTTTCGGTCGAGTTCCCCATTCAAATGCATGTAACAGTGAGAAACGCACTGTCTTGGCGAAAGAAAGCGTTTTTGTACAACTTCATATAAATAGCTGTAACTTTTGATAGAAGACTCAGACAAACATGTTTATGGCTTTATCTTATGGAACTCAAGGTCTCCGTGCTGGGCAAACAGGTTTTGCAGCTGTTTGAGCTAAGATTTCCAAGTTATTCACATAATGAAAACCTATACTTTGTTTCGGTCGAGTTCCCCATTCTAAATGCATGTAACAGCGAGAAACGCACTGTCTTGGCGAAAGAAAACGTTTTTGTACAACTTCATAGAAATAGCTGTAACTTTTGATAGAAGACTCAGACAAACATGTTTATGGCCTTATATTATAGAACTCAAGGTCTCCGTGCTGGGAAAACAGGTTTTGCAGCTGTTTGAGCTAAGATTTCCAAGTTATTCACATAATGAAACCTTATACTTTGTTTCGGTCGAGTTCCCCATTCAAATGCATGTAACAGTGAGAAACGCACTGTCTTGGCGAAAGAAAGCGTTTTTGTACAACTTCATATAAATAGCTGTAACTTTTGATAGAAGACTCAGACAAACATGTTTATGGCCTTATATTATAGAACTCAAGGTCTCCGTGCTGGGCAAACAGGTTTTGCAGCTGTTTGAGCTAAGATTTCCAAGTTATTCACATAATGAAAACTTATACTTTGTTTCGGTCGAGTTCCCCATTCAAATGCATGTAACAGTGAGAAACGCACTGTCTTGGCGAAAGAAAGCGTTTTTGTACAACTTCATATAAATAGCTGTAACTTTTGATAGAAGACTCAGACAAACATGTTTATGGCTTTATCTTATAGAACTCAAGGTCTCCGTGCTGGGAAACAGGTTTTGCAGCTGTTTGAGCTAAGATTTCCAAGTTATTCACATAATGAAAACTTATACTTTGTTTCGGTCGAGTTCCCCATTCAAATGCATGTAACAGTGAGAAACGCACTGTCTTGGCGAAAGAAAGCGTTTTTGTACAACTTCATATGAATAGCTGTAACTTTTGATAGAAGACTCGGATACACATGTTTATGGCTTTATCTTATAGAACTCAAGGTTCCCGTGCTGGGCAAACAGGTTTTGCAGCTGTTTGAGCTAAGATTTCCAAGTTATTCACATAATGAAAACCTATACTTTGTTTCGGTCGAGTTCCCCATTCAAATGCATGTAACAGTGAGAAACGCACTGTCTTGGCGAAAGAAAGCGTTTTTGTACAACTTCATATAAATAGCTGTAACTTTTGATAGAAGACTCGGATACACATGTTTATGGCTTTATCTTATAGAACTCAAGGTCTCCGTGCTGGGCAAACAGGTTTTGCAGCTGTTTGAGCTAAGATTTCCAAGTTATTCACATAATGAAAACTTATACTTTGTTTCGGTCGAGTTCCCCATTCAAATGCATGTAACAGTGAGAAACGCACTGTCTTGGCGAAAGAAAGCGTTTTTGTACAACTTCATAGAAATAGCTGTAACTTTTGATAGAAGACTCGGATACACATGTTTATGGCTTTATCTTATAGAACTCAAAGTCTCCGTGCTGGGCAAACAGGTTTTGCAGCTGTTTGAGCTAAGATTTCCAAGTTATTCACATAATGAAAACCTATACTTTATTTCGGTCGAGTTCCCCATTCAAAATGCATGTAACAGTGAGAAACGCACTGTCTTGGCGAAAGAAAACGTTTTTGTACAACTTCATAGAAATAGCTGTAACTTTTGATAGAAGACTCAGACAAACATGTTTATGGCCTTATATTATAGAACTCAAGGTCTCCGTGCTGGGCAAACAGGTTTTGCAGCTGTTTGAGCTAAGATTTCCAAGTTATTCACATAATGAAAACCTATACTTTGTTTCGGTCGAGTTCCCCATTCAAAATGCACGTAACAGTGAGAAACGCACTGTCTTGGCGAAAGAAAGCTATTTTGTACAACTTCATAGAAATAGATGTAACTTTTGATAGAAGACTCAGACAAACATGTTTATGGCCTTATATTATAGAACTCAAGGTCTCCGTGCTGGGAAAACAGGTTTTGCAGCTGTTTGAGCTAAGATTTCCAAGTTATTCACATAATGAAAACTTATACTTTGTTTCGGTCGAGTTCCCCATTCAAATGCATGTAACAGTGAGAAACGCACTGTCTTGGCGAAAGAAAGCGTTTTTGTACAACTTCATATAAATAGCTGTAACTTTTGATAGAAGACTCGGATACACATGTTTATGGCTTTATCTTATAGAACTCAAGGTCTCCGTGCTGGGCAAATAGGTTTTGCAGCTGTTTGAGCTAAGATTTCCAAGTTATTCACATAATGAAAACCTATACTTTGTTTCGGTCAGTTCCCCATTCAAATGCATGTAACAGTGAGAAACGCACTGTCTTGGCGAAAGAAAGCGTTTTTGTACAACTTCATAGAAATAGCTGTAACTTTTGATAGAAGACTCGGATACACATGTTTATGGCTTTATCTTATAGAACTCAAGGTTCCCGTGCTGGGAAAACAGGTTTTACAGCTGTTTGAGCTAAGATTTCCAAGTTATTCACATAATGAAAACCTATACTTTGTTTCGGTCGAGATCCCCATTCAAATGCATGTAACAGTGAGAAACGCACTGTCTTGGCGAAAGAAAGCGTTTTTGTACAACTTCATAGAAATAGCTGTAACTTTTGATAGAAGACTCGGATACACATGTTTATGGCTTTATCTTTTAGAACTCAAGGTTCCCGTGCTGGGAAAACAGGTTTTGCAGCTGTTTGAGCTAAGATTTCCAAGTTATTCACATAATGAAAACCTATACTTTGTTTCGGTCGAGTTCCCCATTCAAATGCATGTAACAGTGAGAAACGCACTGTCTTGGCGAAAGAAAGCGTTTTTGTACAACTTCATAGAAATAGCTGTAACTTTTGATAGAAGACTCGGATACACATGTTTATGGCTTTATCTTATAGAACTCAAGGTTCCCGTGCTGGGAAAACAGGTTTTGCAGCTGTTTGAGATAAGATTTCCAAGTTATTCACATAATGAAAACCTATACTTTGTTTCGGTCGAGTTCCCCATTCAAATGCATGTAACAGGGAGAAACGCACTGTCTTGGCGAAAGAAAGCGTTTTTGTACAACTTCATAGAAATAGCTGTAACTTTTGATAGAAGACTCGGATACACATGTTTATGGCTTTATCTTATAGAACTCAAGGTTCCCGTGCTGGGAAAACAGGTTTTGCAGCTGTTTGAGCTAAGATTTCCAAGTTATTCACATAATGAGAACCTATACTTTGTTTCGGTCAGTTCCCCATTCAAATGCATGTAACAGTGAGAAACGCACTGTCTTGGCGAAAGAAAGCGTTTTTGTACAACTTCATATAAATAGCTGTAACTTTTGATAGAAGACTCGGATACACATGTTTATGGCTTTATCTTATAGAACTCAAGGTTCCCGTGCTGGGAAAACAGGTTTTGCAGCTGTTTGAGCTAAGATTTCCAAGTTATTCACATAATGAAAACCTATACTTTGTTTCGGTCGAGTTCCCCATTCAAATGCATGTAACAGTGAGAAACGCACTGTCTTGGCGAAAGAAAGCGTTTTTGTACAACTTCATAGAAATAGCTGTAACTTTTGATAGAAGACTCGGATACACATGTTTATGGCTTTATCTTATAGAACTCAAGGTTCCCGTGCTGGGAAAACAGGTTTTGCAGCTGTTTGAGCTAAGATTTCCAAGTTATTCACATAATGAAAACCTATACTTTGTTTCGGTCGAGTTCCCCATTCAAATGCATGTAACAGTGAGAAACGCGCTGTCTTGGCGAAAGAAAGCGTTTTTGTACAACTTCATAGAAATAGCTGTAACTTTTGATAGAAGACTCGGATACACATGTTTATGGCTTTATCTTATAGAACTCAAGGTTCCCGTGCTGGGAAAACAGGTTTTGCAGCTGTTTGAGCTAAGATTTCCAAGTTATTCACATAATGAAAACCTATACTTTGTTTCGGTCGAGTTCCCCATTCAAATGCATGTAACAGTGAGAAAGGCACTGTCTTGGCGAAAGAAAGCGTTTTTGTACAACTTCATAGAAATAGCTGTAACTTTTGATAGAAGACTCGGATACACATGTTTATGGCTTTATCTTATAGAACTCAAGGTTCCCGTGCTGGGAAAACAGGTTTTGCAGCTGTTTGAGCTAAGATTTCCAAGTTATTCACATAATGAAAACTTATACTTTGTTTCGGTCGAGTTCCCCATTCAAATGCATGTAACAGTGAGAAACGCACTGTCTTGGCGAAAGAAAGCGTTTTTGTACAACTTCATATAAATAGCTGTAACTTTTGATAGAAGACTCGGATACACATGTTTATGGCTTTATCTTATAGAACTCAAGGTCTCCGTGCTGGGCAAACAGGTTTCGCAGCAGTTTGAGCTAAGATTTCCAAGTTATTCACATAATGAAAACCTATACTTTGTTTCGGTCGAGTTCCCCATTCAAAATGCACGTAACAGTGAGAAACGCACTGTCTTGGCGAAAGAAAACTATTTTGTACAACTTCATAGAAATAGATGTAACTTTTGATAGAAGACTCAGACAAACATGTTTATGGCCTTATATTATAGAACTCAAGGTCTCCGTGCTGGGAAAACAGGTTTTGCAGCTGTTTGAGCTAAGATTTCCAAGTTATTCACATAATGAAAACTTATACTTTGTTTCGGTCGAGTTCCCCATTCAAATGCATGTAACAGTGAGAAACGCACTGTCTTGGCGAAAGAAAGCGTTTTTGTACAACTTCATATAAATAGCTGTAACTTTTGATAGAAGACTCGGATACACATGTTTATGGCTTTATCTTATAGAACTCAAGGTCTCCGTGCTGGGAAAACAGGTTTTGCAGCTGTTTGAGCTAAGATTTCCAAGTTATTCACATAATGAAAACTTATACTTTGTTTCGGTCGAGTTCCCCATTCAAATGCATGTAACAGTGAGAAACGCACTGTCTTGGCGAAAGAAAGCTATTTTGTACAACTTCATAGAAATAGCTGTAACTTTTGATAGAAGACTCAGACAAACATGTTTATGGCCCTATATTATAGAACTCAAGGTCTCCGTGCTGGGAAAACAGGTTTTGCAGCTGTTTGAGCTAAGATTTCCAAGTTATTCACATAATGAAAACTTATACTTTGTTTCGGTCGAGTTCCCCATTCAAATGCATGTAACAGTGAGAAACGCACTGTCTTGGCGAAAGAAAGCGTTTTTGTACAACTTCATAGAAATAGCTGTAACTTTTGATAGAAGACTCAGACAAACATGTTTATGGCCTTATATTATAGAACTCAAGGTCTCCGTGCTGGGAAAACAGGTTTTGCAGCTGTTTGAGCTAAGATTTCCAAGTTATTCACATAATGAAAACTTATACTTTGTTTCGGTCGAGTTCCCCATTCAAATGCATGTAACAGTGAGAAACGCACTGTCTTGGCGAAAGAAAGCGTTTTTGTACAACTTCATATAAATAGCTGTAACTTTTGATAGAAGACTCGGATACACATGTTTATGGCTTTATCTTATAGAACTCAAGGTCTCCGTGCTGGGCAAATAGGTTTTGCAGCTGTTTGAGCTAAGATTTCCAAGTTATTCACATAATGAAAACCTATACTTTGTTTCGGTCAGTTCCCCATTCAAATGCATGTAACAGTGAGAAACGCACTGTCTTGGCGAAAGAAAGCGTTTTTGTACAACTTCATAGAAATAGCTGTAACTTTTGATAGAAGACTCGGATACACATGTTTATGGCTTTATCTTATAGAACTCAAGGTTCCCGTGCTGGGAAAACAGGTTTTACAGCTGTTTGAGCTAAGATTTCCAAGTTATTCACATAATGAAAACCTATACTTTGTTTCGGTCGAGATCCCCATTCAAATGCATGTAACAGTGAGAAACGCACTGTCTTGGCGAAAGAAAGCGTTTTTGTACAACTTCATAGAAATAGCTGTAACTTTTGATAGAAGACTCGGATACACATGTTTATGGCTTTATCTTTTAGAACTCAAGGTTCCCGTGCTGGGAAAACAGGTTTTGCAGCTGTTTGAGCTAAGATTTCCAAGTTATTCACATAATGAAAACCTATACTTTGTTTCGGTCGAGTTCCCCATTCAAATGCATGTAACAGTGAGAAACGCACTGTCTTGGCGAAAGAAAGCGTTTTTGTACAACTTCATAGAAATAGCTGTAACTTTTGATAGAAGACTCGGATACACATGTTTATGGCTTTATCTTATAGAACTCAAGGTTCCCGTGCTGGGAAAACAGGTTTTGCAGCTGTTTGAGATAAGATTTCCAAGTTATTCACATAATGAAAACCTATACTTTGTTTCGGTCGAGTTCCCCATTCAAATGCATGTAACAGGGAGAAACGCACTGTCTTGGCGAAAGAAAGCGTTTTTGTACAACTTCATAGAAATAGCTGTAACTTTTGATAGAAGACTCGGATACACATGTTTATGGCTTTATCTTATAGAACTCAAGGTTCCCGTGCTGGGAAAACAGGTTTTGCAGCTGTTTGAGCTAAGATTTCCAAGTTATTCACATAATGAGAACCTATACTTTGTTTCGGTCAGTTCCCCATTCAAATGCATGTAACAGTGAGAAACGCACTGTCTTGGCGAAAGAAAGCGTTTTTGTACAACTTCATATAAATAGCTGTAACTTTTGATAGAAGACTCGGATACACATGTTTATGGCTTTATCTTATAGAACTCAAGGTTCCCGTGCTGGGAAAACAGGTTTTGCAGCTGTTTGAGCTAAGATTTCCAAGTTATTCACATAATGAAAACCTATACTTTGTTTCGGTCGAGTTCCCCATTCAAATGCATGTAACAGTGAGAAACGCACTGTCTTGGCGAAAGAAAGCGTTTTTGTACAACTTCATAGAAATAGCTGTAACTTTTGATAGAAGACTCGGATACACATGTTTATGGCTTTATCTTATAGAACTCAAGGTTCCCGTGCTGGGAAAACAGGTTTTGCAGCTGTTTGAGCTAAGATTTCCAAGTTATTCACATAATGAAAACCTATACTTTGTTTCGGTCGAGTTCCCCATTCAAATGCATGTAACAGTGAGAAACGCGCTGTCTTGGCGAAAGAAAGCGTTTTTGTACAACTTCATAGAAATAGCTGTAACTTTTGATAGAAGACTCGGATACACATGTTTATGGCTTTATCTTATAGAACTCAAGGTTCCCGTGCTGGGAAAACAGGTTTTGCAGCTGTTTGAGCTAAGATTTCCAAGTTATTCACATAATGAAAACCTATACTTTGTTTCGGTCGAGTTCCCCATTCAAATGCATGTAACAGTGAGAAAGGCACTGTCTTGGCGAAAGAAAGCGTTTTTGTACAACTTCATAGAAATAGCTGTAACTTTTGATAGAAGACTCGGATACACATGTTTATGGCTTTATCTTATAGAACTCAAGGTTCCCGTGCTGGGAAAACAGGTTTTGCAGCTGTTTGAGCTAAGATTTCCAAGTTATTCACATAATGAAAACTTATACTTTGTTTCGGTCGAGTTCCCCATTCAAATGCATGTAACAGTGAGAAACGCACTGTCTTGGCGAAAGAAAGCGTTTTTGTACAACTTCATATAAATAGCTGTAACTTTTGATAGAAGACTCGGATACACATGTTTATGGCTTTATCTTATAGAACTCAAGGTCTCCGTGCTGGGCAAACAGGTTTCGCAGCAGTTTGAGCTAAGATTTCCAAGTTATTCACATAATGAAAACCTATACTTTGTTTCGGTCGAGTTCCCCATTCAAAATGCACGTAACAGTGAGAAACGCACTGTCTTGGCGAAAGAAAACTATTTTGTACAACTTCATAGAAATAGATGTAACTTTTGATAGAAGACTCAGACAAACATGTTTATGGCCTTATATTATAGAACTCAAGGTCTCCGTGCTGGGAAAACAGGTTTTGCAGCTGTTTGAGCTAAGATTTCCAAGTTATTCACATAATGAAAACTTATACTTTGTTTCGGTCGAGTTCCCCATTCAAATGCATGTAACAGTGAGAAACGCACTGTCTTGGCGAAAGAAAGCGTTTTTGTACAACTTCATATAAATAGCTGTAACTTTTGATAGAAGACTCGGATACACATGTTTATGGCTTTATCTTATAGAACTCAAGGTCTCCGTGCTGGGAAAACAGGTTTTGCAGCTGTTTGAGCTAAGATTTCCAAGTTATTCACATAATGAAAACTTATACTTTGTTTCGGTCGAGTTCCCCATTCAAATGCATGTAACAGTGAGAAACGCACTGTCTTGGCGAAAGAAAGCTATTTTGTACAACTTCATAGAAATAGCTGTAACTTTTGATAGAAGACTCAGACAAACATGTTTATGGCCTTATATTATAGAACTCAAGGTCTCCGTGCTGGGCAAACAGGTTTTGCAGCTGTTTGAGCTAAGATTTCCAAGTTATTCACATAATGAAAACTTATACTTTGTTTCGGTCGAGTTCCCCATTCAAATGCATGTAACAGTGAGAAACGCACTGTCTTGGCGAAAGAAAGCTATTTTGTACAACTTCATAGAAATAGCTGTAACTTTTGATAGAAGACTCAGACAAACATGTTTATGGCCCTATATTATAGAACTCAAGGTCTCCGTGCTGGGAAAACAGGTTTTGCAGCTGTTTGAGCTAAGATTTCCAAGTTATTCACATAATGAAAACTTATACTTTGTTTCGGTCGAGTTCCCCATTCAAATGCATGTAACAGTGAGAAACGCACTGTCTTGGCGAAAGAAAGCGTTTTTGTACAACTTCATAGAAATAGCTGTAACTTTTGATAGAAGACTCAGACAAACATGTTTATGGCCTTATATTATAGAACTCAAGGTCTCCGTGCTGGGAAAACAGGTTTTGCAGCTGTTTGAGCTAAGATTTCCAAGTTATTCACATAATGAAAACCTATACTTTGTTTCGGTCGAGATCCCCATTCAAATGCATGTAACAGTGAGAAACGCACTGTCTTGGCGAAAGAAAAGCGTTTTTGTACAACTTCATAGAAATAGCTGTAACTTTTGATAGAAGACTCGGATACACATGTTTATGGCTTTATCTTTTAGAACTCAAGGTCTCCGTGCTGGGAAAACAGGTTTTGCAGCTGTTTGAGCTAAGATTTCCAAGTTATTCACATAATGAAAACCTATACTTTGTTTCGGTCGAGTTCCCCATTCTAAATGCATGTAACAGCGAGAAACGCACTGTCTTGGCGAAAGAAAACGTTTTTGTACAACTTCATAGAAATAGCTGTAACTTTTGATAGAAGACTCAGACAAACATGTTTATGGCCTTATATTATAGAACTCAAGGTCTCCGTGCTGGGAAAACAGGTTTTGCAGCTGTTTGAGCTAAGATTTCCAAGTTATTCACATAATGAAACCTTATACTTTGTTTCGGTCGAGTTCCCCATTCAAATGCATGTAACAGTGAGAAACGCACTGTCTTGGCGAAAGAAAGCGTTTTTGTACAACTTCATATAAATAGCTGTAACTTTTGATAGAAGACTCAGACAAACATGTTTATGGCCTTATATTATAGAACTCAAGGTCTCCGTGCTGGGCAAACAGGTTTTGCAGCTGTTTGAGCTAAGATTTCCAAGTTATTCACATAATGAAAACTTATACTTTGTTTCGGTCGAGTTCCCCATTCAAATGCATGTAACAGTGAGAAACGCACTGTCTTGGCGAAAGAAAGCGTTTTTGTACAACTTCATATAAATAGCTGTAACTTTTGATAGAAGACTCAGACAAACATGTTTATGGCTTTATCTTATAGAACTCAAGGTCTCCGTGCTGGGAAAACAGGTTTTGCAGCTGTTTGAGCTAAGATTTCCAAGTTATTCACATAATGAAAACTTATACTTTGTTTCGGTCGAGTTCCCCATTCAAATGCATGTAACAGTGAGAAACGCACTGTCTTGGCGAAAGAAAGCGTTTTTGTACAACTTCATATGAATAGCTGTAACTTTTGATAGAAGACTCGGATACACATGTTTATGGCTTTATCTTATAGAACTCAAGGTTCCCGTGCTGGGCAAACAGGTTTTGCAGCTGTTTGAGCTAAGATTTCCAAGTTATTCACATAATGAAAACCTATACTTTGTTTCGGTCGAGTTCCCCATTCAAATGCATGTAACAGTGAGAAACGCACTGTCTTGGCGAAAGAAAGCGTTTTTGTACAACTTCATATAAATAGCTGTAACTTTTGATAGAAGACTCGGATACACATGTTTATGGCTTTATCTTATAGAACTCAAGGTCTCCGTGCTGGGCAAACAGGTTTTGCAGCTGTTTGAGCTAAGATTTCCAAGTTATTCACATAATGAAAACTTATACTTTGTTTCGGTCGAGTTCCCCATTCAAATGCATGTAACAGTGAGAAACGCACTGTCTTGGCGAAAGAAAGCGTTTTTGTACAACTTCATAGAAATAGCTGTAACTTTTGATAGAAGACTCGGATACACATGTTTATGGCTTTATCTTATAGAACTCAAAGTCTCCGTGCTGGGCAAACAGGTTTTGCAGCTGTTTGAGCTAAGATTTCCAAGTTATTCACATAATGAAACCTTATACTTTGTTTCGGTCGAGTTCCCCATTCAAATGCATGTAACAGTGAGAAACGCACTGTCTTGGCGAAAGAAAGCGTTTTTGTACAACTTCAAAGAAATAGCTGTAACTTTTGATAGAAGACTCAGACAAACATGTTTATGGCCTTATATTATAGAACTCAAGGTCTCCGTGCTGGGCAAACAGGTTTTGCAGCTGTTTGAGCTAAGATTTCCAAGTTATTCACATAATGAAAACCAATACTTTGTTTCGGTCGAGTTCCCCATTCAAATGCATGTAACAGTGAGAAACGCACTGTCTTGGCGAAAGAAAGCGTTTTTGTACAACTTCATATAAATAGCTGTAACTTTTGATAGAAGACTCAGACAAACATGTTTATGGCTTTATCTTATGGAACTCAAGGTCTCCGTGCTGGGCAAACAGGTTTTGCAGCTGTTTGAGCTAAGATTTCCAAGTTATTCACATAATGAAAACCTATACTTTGTTTCGGTCGAGTTCCCCATTCTAAATGCATGTAACAGCGAGAAACGCACTGTCTTGGCGAAAGAAAACGTTTTTGTACAACTTCATAGAAATAGCTGTAACTTTTGATAGAAGACTCAGACAAACATGTTTATGGCCTTATATTATAGAACTCAAGGTCTCCGTGCTGGGAAAACAGGTTTTGCAGCTGTTTGAGCTAAGATTTCCAAGTTATTCACATAATGAAACCTTATACTTTGTTTCGGTCGAGTTCCCCATTCAAATGCATGTAACAGTGAGAAACGCACTGTCTTGGCGAAAGAAAGCGTTTTTGTACAACTTCATATAAATAGCTGTAACTTTTGATAGAAGACTCAGACAAACATGTTTATGGCCTTATATTATAGAACTCAAGGTCTCCGTGCTGGGCAAACAGGTTTTGCAGCTGTTTGAGCTAAGATTTCCAAGTTATTCACATAATGAAAACTTATACTTTGTTTCGGTCGAGTTCCCCATTCAAATGCATGTAACAGTGAGAAACGCACTGTCTTGGCGAAAGAAAGCGTTTTTGTACAACTTCATATAAATAGCTGTAACTTTTGATAGAAGACTCAGACAAACATGTTTATGGCTTTATCTTATAGAACTCAAGGTCTCCGTGCTGGGAAACAGGTTTTGCAGCTGTTTGAGCTAAGATTTCCAAGTTATTCACATAATGAAAACTTATACTTTGTTTCGGTCGAGTTCCCCATTCAAATGCATGTAACAGTGAGAAACGCACTGTCTTGGCGAAAGAAAGCGTTTTTGTACAACTTCATATAAATAGCTGTAACTTTTGATAGAAGACTCGGATACACATGTTTATGGCTTTATCTTATAGAACTCAAGGTCTCCGTGCTGGGCAAACAGGTTTTGCAGCTGTTTGAGCTAAGATTTCCAAGTTATTCACATAATGAAAACTTATACTTTGTTTCGGTCGAGTTCCCCATTCAAATGCATGTAACAGTGAGAAACGCACTGTCTTGGCGAAAGAAAGCGTTTTTGTACAACTTCATAGAAATAGCTGTAACTTTTGATAGAAGACTCGGATACACATGTTTATGGCTTTATCTTATAGAACTCAAAGTCTCCGTGCTGGGCAAACAGGTTTTGCAGCTGTTTGAGCTAAGATTTCCAAGTTATTCACATAATGAAAACCTATACTTTATTTCGGTCGAGTTCCCCATTCAAAATGCATGTAACAGTGAGAAACGCACTGTCTTGGCGAAAGAAAACGTTTTTGTACAACTTCATAGAAATAGCTGTAACTTTTGATAGAAGACTCAGACAAACATGTTTATGGCCTTATATTATAGAACTCAAGGTCTCCGTGCTGGGCAAACAGGTTTTGCAGCTGTTTGAGCTAAGATTTCCAAGTTATTCACATAATGAAAACCTATACTTTGTTTCGGTCGAGTTCCCCATTCAAAATGCACGTAACAGTGAGAAACGCACTGTCTTGGCGAAAGAAAGCTATTTTGTACAACTTCATAGAAATAGATGTAACTTTTGATAGAAGACTCAGACAAACATGTTTATGGCCTTATATTATAGAACTCAAGGTCTCCGTGCTGGGAAAACAGGTTTTGCAGCTGTTTGAGCTAAGATTTCCAAGTTATTCACATAATGAAAACTTATACTTTGTTTCGGTCGAGTTCCCCATTCAAATGCATGTAACAGTGAGAAACGCACTGTCTTGGCGAAAGAAAGCGTTTTTGTACAACTTCATATAAATAGCTGTAACTTTTGATAGAAGACTCGGATACACATGTTTATGGCTTTATCTTATAGAACTCAAGGTCTCCGTGCTGGGCAAATAGGTTTTGCAGCTGTTTGAGCTAAGATTTCCAAGTTATTCACATAATGAAAACCTATACTTTGTTTCGGTCAGTTCCCCATTCAAATGCATGTAACAGTGAGAAACGCACTGTCTTGGCGAAAGAAAGCGTTTTTGTACAACTTCATAGAAATAGCTGTAACTTTTGATAGAAGACTCGGATACACATGTTTATGGCTTTATCTTATAGAACTCAAGGTTCCCGTGCTGGGAAAACAGGTTTTACAGCTGTTTGAGCTAAGATTTCCAAGTTATTCACATAATGAAAACCTATACTTTGTTTCGGTCGAGATCCCCATTCAAATGCATGTAACAGTGAGAAACGCACTGTCTTGGCGAAAGAAAGCGTTTTTGTACAACTTCATAGAAATAGCTGTAACTTTTGATAGAAGACTCGGATACACATGTTTATGGCTTTATCTTTTAGAACTCAAGGTTCCCGTGCTGGGAAAACAGGTTTTGCAGCTGTTTGAGCTAAGATTTCCAAGTTATTCACATAATGAAAACCTATACTTTGTTTCGGTCGAGTTCCCCATTCAAATGCATGTAACAGTGAGAAACGCACTGTCTTGGCGAAAGAAAGCGTTTTTGTACAACTTCATAGAAATAGCTGTAACTTTTGATAGAAGACTCGGATACACATGTTTATGGCTTTATCTTATAGAACTCAAGGTTCCCGTGCTGGGAAAACAGGTTTTGCAGCTGTTTGAGATAAGATTTCCAAGTTATTCACATAATGAAAACCTATACTTTGTTTCGGTCGAGTTCCCCATTCAAATGCATGTAACAGGGAGAAACGCACTGTCTTGGCGAAAGAAAGCGTTTTTGTACAACTTCATAGAAATAGCTGTAACTTTTGATAGAAGACTCGGATACACATGTTTATGGCTTTATCTTATAGAACTCAAGGTTCCCGTGCTGGGAAAACAGGTTTTGCAGCTGTTTGAGCTAAGATTTCCAAGTTATTCACATAATGAGAACCTATACTTTGTTTCGGTCAGTTCCCCATTCAAATGCATGTAACAGTGAGAAACGCACTGTCTTGGCGAAAGAAAGCGTTTTTGTACAACTTCATATAAATAGCTGTAACTTTTGATAGAAGACTCGGATACACATGTTTATGGCTTTATCTTATAGAACTCAAGGTTCCCGTGCTGGGAAAACAGGTTTTGCAGCTGTTTGAGCTAAGATTTCCAAGTTATTCACATAATGAAAACCTATACTTTGTTTCCGTCGAGTTCCCCATTCAAATGCATGTAACAGTGAGAAACGCACTGTCTTGGCGAAAGAAAGCGTTTTTGTACAACTTCATAGAAATAGCTGTAACTTTTGATAGAAGACTCGGATACACATGTTTATGGCTTTATCTTATAGAACTCAAGGTTCCCGTGCTGGGAAAACAGGTTTTGCAGCTGTTTGAGCTAAGATTTCCAAGTTATTCACATAATGAAAACCTATACTTTGTTTCGGTCGAGTTCCCCATTCAAATGCATGTAACAGTGAGAAACGCGCTGTCTTGGCGAAAGAAAGCGTTTTTGTACAACTTCATAGAAATAGCTGTAACTTTTGATAGAAGACTCGGATACACATGTTTATGGCTTTATCTTATAGAACTCAAGGTTCCCGTGCTGGGAAAACAGGTTTTGCAGCTGTTTGAGCTAAGATTTCCAAGTTATTCACATAATGAAAACCTATACTTTGTTTCGGTCGAGTTCCCCATTCAAATGCATGTAACAGTGAGAAAGGCACTGTCTTGGCGAAAGAAAGCGTTTTTGTACAACTTCATAGAAATAGCTGTAACTTTTGATAGAAGACTCGGATACACATGTTTATGGCTTTATCTTATAGAACTCAAGGTTCCCGTGCTGGGAAAACAGGTTTTGCAGCTGTTTGAGCTAAGATTTCCAAGTTATTCACATAATGAAAACTTATACTTTGTTTCGGTCGAGTTCCCCATTCAAATGCATGTAACAGTGAGAAACGCACTGTCTTGGCGAAAGAAAGCGTTTTTGTACAACTTCATATAAATAGCTGTAACTTTTGATAGAAGACTCGGATACACATGTTTATGGCTTTATCTTATAGAACTCAAGGTCTCCGTGCTGGGCAAACAGGTTTCGCAGCAGTTTGAGCTAAGATTTCCAAGTTATTCACATAATGAAAACCTATACTTTGTTTCGGTCGAGTTCCCCATTCAAAATGCACGTAACAGTGAGAAACGCACTGTCTTGGCGAAAGAAAACTATTTTGTACAACTTCATAGAAATAGATGTAACTTTTGATAGAAGACTCAGACAAACATGTTTATGGCCTTATATTATAGAACTCAAGGTCTCCGTGCTGGGAAAACAGGTTTTGCAGCTGTTTGAGCTAAGATTTCCAAGTTATTCACATAATGAAAACTTATACTTTGTTTCGGTCGAGTTCCCCATTCAAATGCATGTAACAGTGAGAAACGCACTGTCTTGGCGAAAGAAAGCGTTTTTGTACAACTTCATATAAATAGCTGTAACTTTTGATAGAAGACTCGGATACACATGTTTATGGCTTTATCTTATAGAACTCAAGGTCTCCGTGCTGGGAAAACAGGTTTTGCAGCTGTTTGAGCTAAGATTTCCAAGTTATTCACATAATGAAAACTTATACTTTGTTTCGGTCGAGTTCCCCATTCAAATGCATGTAACAGTGAGAAACGCACTGTCTTGGCGAAAGAAAGCTATTTTGTACAACTTCATAGAAATAGCTGTAACTTTTGATAGAAGACTCAGACAAACATGTTTATGGCCCTATATTATAGAACTCAAGGTCTCCGTGCTGGGAAAACAGGTTTTGCAGCTGTTTGAGCTAAGATTTCCAAGTTATTCACATAATGAAAACTTATACTTTGTTTCGGTCGAGTTCCCCATTCAAATGCATGTAACAGTGAGAAACGCACTGTCTTGGCGAAAGAAAGCGTTTTTGTACAACTTCATAGAAATAGCTGTAACTTTTGATAGAAGACTCAGACAAACATGTTTATGGCCTTATATTATAGAACTCAAGGTCTCCGTGCTGGGAAAACAGGTTTTGCAGCTGTTTGAGCTAAGATTTCCAAGTTATTCACATAATGAAAACTTATACTTTGTTTCGGTCGAGTTCCCCATTCAAATGCATGTAACAGTGAGAAACGCACTGTCTTGGCGAAAGAAAGCGTTTTTGTACAACTTCATATAAATAGCTGTAACTTTTGATAGAAGACTCGGATACACATGTTTATGGCTTTATCTTATAGAACTCAAGGTCTCCGTGCTGGGCAAATAGGTTTTGCAGCTGTTTGAGCTAAGATTTCCAAGTTATTCACATAATGAAAACCTATACTTTGTTTCGGTCAGTTCCCCATTCAAATGCATGTAACAGTGAGAAACGCACTGTCTTGGCGAAAGAAAGCGTTTTTGTACAACTTCATAGAAATAGCTGTAACTTTTGATAGAAGACTCGGATACACATGTTTATGGCTTTATCTTATAGAACTCAAGGTTCCCGTGCTGGGAAAACAGGTTTTACAGCTGTTTGAGCTAAGATTTCCAAGTTATTCACATAATGAAAACCTATACTTTGTTTCGGTCGAGATCCCCATTCAAATGCATGTAACAGTGAGAAACGCACTGTCTTGGCGAAAGAAAGCGTTTTTGTACAACTTCATAGAAATAGCTGTAACTTTTGATAGAAGACTCGGATACACATGTTTATGGCTTTATCTTTTAGAACTCAAGGTTCCCGTGCTGGGAAAACAGGTTTTGCAGCTGTTTGAGCTAAGATTTCCAAGTTATTCACATAATGAAAACCTATACTTTGTTTCGGTCGAGTTCCCCATTCAAATGCATGTAACAGTGAGAAACGCACTGTCTTGGCGAAAGAAAGCGTTTTTGTACAACTTCATAGAAATAGCTGTAACTTTTGATAGAAGACTCGGATACACATGTTTATGGCTTTATCTTATAGAACTCAAGGTTCCCGTGCTGGGAAAACAGGTTTTGCAGCTGTTTGAGATAAGATTTCCAAGTTATTCACATAATGAAAACCTATACTTTGTTTCGGTCGAGTTCCCCATTCAAATGCATGTAACAGGGAGAAACGCACTGTCTTGGCGAAAGAAAGCGTTTTTGTACAACTTCATAGAAATAGCTGTAACTTTTGATAGAAGACTCGGATACACATGTTTATGGCTTTATCTTATAGAACTCAAGGTTCCCGTGCTGGGAAAACAGGTTTTGCAGCTGTTTGAGCTAAGATTTCCAAGTTATTCACATAATGAGAACCTATACTTTGTTTCGGTCAGTTCCCCATTCAAATGCATGTAACAGTGAGAAACGCACTGTCTTGGCGAAAGAAAGCGTTTTTGTACAACTTCATATAAATAGCTGTAACTTTTGATAGAAGACTCGGATACACATGTTTATGGCTTTATCTTATAGAACTCAAGGTTCCCGTGCTGGGAAAACAGGTTTTGCAGCTGTTTGAGCTAAGATTTCCAAGTTATTCACATAATGAAAACCTATACTTTGTTTCGGTCGAGTTCCCCATTCAAATGCATGTAACAGTGAGAAACGCACTGTCTTGGCGAAAGAAAGCGTTTTTGTACAACTTCATAGAAATAGCTGTAACTTTTGATAGAAGACTCGGATACACATGTTTATGGCTTTATCTTATAGAACTCAAGGTTCCCGTGCTGGGAAAACAGGTTTTGCAGCTGTTTGAGCTAAGATTTCCAAGTTATTCACATAATGAAAACCTATACTTTGTTTCGGTCGAGTTCCCCATTCAAATGCATGTAACAGTGAGAAACGCACTGTCTTGGCGAAAGAAAGCGTTTTTGTACAACTTCATAGAAATAGCTGTAACTTTTGATAGAAGACTCGGATACACATGTTTATGGCTTTATCTTATAGAACTCAAGGTTCCCGTGCTGGGAAAACAGGTTTTGCAGCTGTTTGAGCTAAGATTTCCAAGTTATTCACATAATGAAAACCTATACTTTGTTTCGGTCGAGTTCCCCATTCAAATGCATGTAACAGTGAGAAAGGCACTGTCTTGGCGAAAGAAAGCGTTTTTGTACAACTTCATAGAAATAGCTGTAACTTTTGATAGAAGACTCGGATACACATGTTTATGGCTTTATCTTATAGAACTCAAGGTTCCCGTGCTGGGAAAACAGGTTTTGCAGCTGTTTGAGCTAAGATTTCCAAGTTATTCACATAATGAAAACTTATACTTTGTTTCGGTCGAGTTCCCCATTCAAATGCATGTAACAGTGAGAAACGCACTGTCTTGGCGAAAGAAAGCGTTTTTGTACAACTTCATATAAATAGCTGTAACTTTTGATAGAAGACTCGGATACACATGTTTATGGCTTTATCTTATAGAACTCAAGGTCTCCGTGCTGGGCAAACAGGTTTCGCAGCAGTTTGAGCTAAGATTTCCAAGTTATTCACATAATGAAAACCTATACTTTGTTTCGGTCGAGTTCCCCATTCAAAATGCACGTAACAGTGAGAAACGCACTGTCTTGGCGAAAGAAAACTATTTTGTACAACTTCATAGAAATAGATGTAACTTTTGATAGAAGACTCAGACAAACATGTTTATGGCCTTATATTATAGAACTCAAGGTCTCCGTGCTGGGAAAACAGGTTTTGCAGCTGTTTGAGCTAAGATTTCCAAGTTATTCACATAATGAAAACTTATACTTTGTTTCGGTCGAGTTCCCCATTCAAATGCATGTAACAGTGAGAAACGCACTGTCTTGGCGAAAGAAAGCGTTTTTGTACAACTTCATATAAATAGCTGTAACTTTTGATAGAAGACTCGGATACACATGTTTATGGCTTTATCTTATAGAACTCAAGGTCTCCGTGCTGGGAAAACAGGTTTTGCAGCTGTTTGAGCTAAGATTTCCAAGTTATTCACATAATGAAAACTTATACTTTGTTTCGGTCGAGTTCCCCATTCAAATGCATGTAACAGTGAGAAACGCACTGTCTTGGCGAAAGAAAGCTATTTTGTACAACTTCATAGAAATAGCTGTAACTTTTGATAGAAGACTCAGACAAACATGTTTATGGCCTTATATTATAGAACTCAAGGTCTCCGTGCTGGGCAAACAGGTTTTGCAGCTGTTTGAGCTAAGATTTCCAAGTTATTCACATAATGAAAACTTATACTTTGTTTCGGTCGAGTTCCCCATTCAAATGCATGTAACAGTGAGAAACGCACTGTCTTGGCGAAAGAAAGCTATTTTGTACAACTTCATAGAAATAGCTGTAACTTTTGATAGAAGACTCAGACAAACATGTTTATGGCCCTATATTATAGAACTCAAGGTCTCCGTGCTGGGAAAACAGGTTTTGCAGCTGTTTGAGCTAAGATTTCCAAGTTATTCACATAATGAAAACTTATACTTTGTTTCGGTCGAGTTCCCCATTCAAATGCATGTAACAGTGAGAAACGCACTGTCTTGGCGAAAGAAAGCGTTTTTGTACAACTTCATAGAAATAGCTGTAACTTTTGATAGAAGACTCAGACAAACATGTTTATGGCCTTATATTATAGAACTCAAGGTCTCCGTGCTGGGAAAACAGGTTTTGCAGCTGTTTGAGCTAAGATTTCCAAGTTATTCACATAATGAAAACCTATACTTTGTTTCGGTCGAGATCCCCATTCAAATGCATGTAACAGTGAGAAACGCACTGTCTTGGCGAAAGAAAAGCGTTTTTGTACAACTTCATAGAAATAGCTGTAACTTTTGATAGAAGACTCGGATACACATGTTTATGGCTTTATCTTTTAGAACTCAAGGTCTCCGTGCTGGGAAAACAGGTTTTGCAGCTGTTTGAGCTAAGATTTCCAAGTTATTCACATAATGAAAACCTATGCTTTGTTTCGGTCGAGTTCCCCATTCAAATGCATGTAACAGTGAGAAACGCACTGTCTTGGCGAAAGAAAGCGTTTTTGTACAACTTCATAGAAATAGCTGTAACTTTTGATAGAAGACTCGGATACACATGTTTATGGCTTTATCTTATAGAACTCAAGGTTCCCGTGCTGGGAAAACAGGTTTTGCAGCTGTTTGAGCTAAGATTTCCAAGTTATTCACATAATGAAAACCTATACTTTGTTTCGGTCGAGTTCCCCATTCAAATGCATGTAACAGTGAGAAACGCACTGTCTTGGCGAAAGAAAGCGTTTTTGTACAACTTCATAGAAATAGCTGTAACTTTTGATAGAAGACTCGGATACACATGTTTATGGCTTTATCTTATAGAACTCAAGGTTCCCGTGCTGGGAAAACAGGTTTTGCAGCTGTTTGAGCTAAGATTTCCAAGTTATTCACATAATGAAAACCTATACTTTGTTTCGGTCGAGTTCCCCATTCAAATGCATGTAACAGTGAGAAACGCACTGTCTTGGCGAAAGAAAGCGTTTTTGTACAACTTCATAGAAATAGCTGTAACTTTTGATAGAAGACTCGGATACACATGTTTATGGCTTTATCTTATAGAACTCAAGGTTCCCGTGCTGGGAAAACAGGTTTTGCAGCTGTTTGAGCTAAGATTTCCAAGTTATTCACATAATGAAAACCTATACTTTGTTTCGGTCGAGTTCCCCATTCAAATGCATGTAACAGTGAGAAAGGCACTGTCTTGGCGAAAGAAAGCGTTTTTGTACAACTTCATAGAAATAGCTGTAACTTTTGATAGAAGACTCGGATACACATGTTTATGGCTTTATCTTATAGAACTCAAGGTTCCCGTGCTGGGAAAACAGGTTTTGCAGCTGTTTGAGCTAAGATTTCCAAGTTATTCACATAATGAAAACCTATACTTTGTTTCGGTCGAGTTCCCCATTCAAATGCATGTAACAGTGAGAAACGCACTGTCTTGGCGAAAGAAAGCGTTTTTGTACAACTTCATAGAAATAGCTGTAACTTTTGATAGAAGACTCGGATACACATGTTTATGGCTTTATCTTATAGAACTCAAGGTTCCCGTGCTGGGAAAACAGGTTTTGCAGCTGTTTGAGATAAGATTTCCAAGTTATTCACATAATGAAAACCTATACTTTGTTTCGGTCGAGTTCCCCATTCAAATGCATGTAACAGTGAGAAACGCACTGTCTTGGCGAAAGAAAGCTATTTTGTACAACTTCATAGAAATAGCTGTAACTTTTGATAGAAGACTCAGACAAACATGTTTATGGCCCTATATTATAGAACTCAAGGTCTCCGTGCTGGGAAAACAGGTTTTGCAGCTGTTTGAGCTAAGATTTCCAAGTTATTCACATAATGAAAACCTATACTTTGTTTCGGTCGAGATCCCCATTCAAATGCATGTAACAGTGAGAAACGCACTGTCTTGGCGAAAGAAAGCGTTTTTGTACAACTTCATAGAAATAGCTGTAACTTTTGATAGAAGACTCGGATACACATGTTTATGGCTTTATCTTTTAGAACTCAAGGTTCCCGTGCTGGGAAAACAGGTTTTGCAGCTGTTTGAGCTAAGATTTCCAAGTTATTCACATAATGAAAACCTATACTTTGTTTCGGTCGAGTTCCCCATTCAAATGCATGTAACAGTGAGAAACGCACTGTCTTGGCGAAAGAAAGCGTTTTTGTACAACTTCATAGAAATAGCTGTAACTTTTGATAGAAGACTCGGATACACATGTTTATGGCTTTATCTTATAGAACTCAAGGTTCCTGTGCTGGGAAAACAGGTTTTGCAGCTGTTTGAGCTAAGATTTCCAAGTTATTCACATAATGAAAACCTATACTTTGTTTCGGTCGAGTTCCCCATTCAAATGCATGTAACAGTGAGAAACGCACTGTCTTGGCGAAAGAAAGCGTTTTTGTACAACTTCATAGAAATAGCTGTAACTTTTGATAGAAGACTCGGATACACATGTTTATGGCTTTATCTTATAGAACTCAAGGTCTCCGTGCTGGGCAAACAGGTTTTGCAGCTGTTTGAGCTAAGATTTCCAAGTTATTCACATAATGAAAACCTATACTTTGTTTCGGTCGAGTTCCCCATTCAAATGCATGTAACAGTGAGAAGCGCACTGTCTTGGCGAAAGAAAGCTATTTTGTACAACTTCATATAAATAGCTGTAACTTTTGATAGAAGACTCGGATACACATGTTTATGGCTTTATCTTTTAGAACTCAAGGTTCCCGTGCTGGGAAAACAGGTTTTGCAGCTGTTTGAGCTAAGATTTCCAAGTTATTCACATAATGAAAACCTATACTTTGTTTCGGTCGAGTTCCCCATTCAAATGCATGTAACAGTGAGAAACGCACTGTCTTGGCGAAAGAAAGCGTTTTTGTACAACTTCATAGAAATAGCTGTAACTTTTGATAGAAGACTCAGACAAACATGTTTATGGCCCTATATTATAGAACTCAAGGTCTCCGTGCTGGGAAAACAGGTTTTGCAGCTGTTTGAGCTAAGATTTCCAAGTTATTCACATAATGAAAACCTATACTTTGTTTCGGTCGAGATCCCCATTCAAATGCATGTAACAGTGAGAAACGCACTGTCTTGGCGAAAGAAAGCGTTTTTGTACAACTTCATAGAAATAGCTGTAACTTTTGATAGAAGACTCGGATACACATGTTTATGGCTTTATCTTTTAGAACTCAAGGTTCCCGTGCTGGGAAAACAGGTTTTGCAGCTGTTTGAGCTAAGATTTCCAAGTTATTCACATAATGAAAACCTATACTTTGTTTCGGTCGAGTTCCCCATTCAAATGCATGTAACAGTGAGAAACGCACTGTCTTGGCGAAAGAAAGCGTTTTTGTACAACTTCATAGAAATAGCTGTAACTTTTGATAGAAGACTCGGATACACATGTTTATGGCTTTATCTTATAGAACTCAAGGTTCCTGTGCTGGGAAAACAGGTTTTGCAGCTGTTTGAGCTAAGATTTCCAAGTTATTCACTTAATGAAAACCTATACTTTGTTTCGGTCGAGTTCCCCATTCAAATGCATGTAACAGTGAGAAGCGCACTGTCTTGGCGAAAGAAAGCTATTTTGTACAACTTCATATAAATAGCTGTAACTTTTGATAGAAGACTCGGATACACATGTTTATGGCTTTATCTTTTAGAACTCAAGGTTCCCGTGCTGGGAAAACAGGTTTTGCAGCTGTTTGAGCTAAGATTTCCAAGTTATTCACATAATGAAAACCTATACTTTGTTTCGGTCGAGATCCCCATTCAAATGCATGTAACAGTGAGAAACGCACTGTCTTGGCGAAAGAAAGCGTTTTTGTACAACTTCATAGAAATAGCTGTAACTTTTGATAGAAGACTCGGATACACATGTTTATGGCTTTATCTTTTAGAACTCAAGGTTCCCGTGCTGGGAAAACAGGTTTTGCAGCTGTTTGAGCTAAGATTTCCAAGTTATTCACATAATGAAAACCTATACTTTGTTTCGGTCGAGTTCCCCATTCAAATGCATGTAACAGTGAGAAACGCACTGTCTTGGCGAAAGAAAGCGTTTTTGTACAACTTCATAGAAATAGCTGTAACTTTTGATAGAAGACTCGGATACACATGTTTATGGCTTTATCTTATAGAACTCAAGGTTCCTGTGCTGGGAAAACAGGTTTTGCAGCTGTTTGAGCTAAGATTTCCAAGTTATTCACATAATGAAAACCTATACTTTGTTTCGGTCGAGTTCCCCATTCAAATGCATGTAACAGTGAGAAACGCACTGTCTTGGCGAAAGAAAGCGTTTTTGTACAACTTCATAGAAATAGCTGTAACTTTTGATAGAAGACTCGGATACACATGTTTATGGCTTTATCTTATAGAACTCAAGGTCTCCGTGCTGGGCAAACAGGTTTTGCAGCTGTTTGAGCTAAGATTTCCAAGTTATTCACATAATGAAAACCTATACTTTGTTTCGGTCGAGTTCCCCATTCAAATGCATGTAACAGTGAGAAGCGCACTGTCTTGGCGAAAGAAAGCTATTTTGTACAACTTCATATAAATAGCTGTAACTTTTGATAGAAGACTCGGATACACATGTTTATGGCTTTATCTTTTAGAACTCAAGGTTCCCGTGCTGGGAAAACAGGTTTTGCAGCTGTTTGAGCTAAGATTTCCAAGTTATTCACATAATGAAAACCTATACTTTGTTTCGGTCGAGTTCCCCATTCAAATGCATGTAACAGTGAGAAACGCACTGTCTTGGCGAAAGAAAGCGTTTTTGTACAACTTCATAGAAATAGCTGTAACTTTTGATAGAAGACTCAGACAAACATGTTTATGGCCCTATATTATAGAACTCAAGGTCTCCGTGCTGGGAAAACAGGTTTTGCAGCTGTTTGAGCTAAGATTTCCAAGTTATTCACATAATGAAAACCTATACTTTGTTTCGGTCGAGATCCCCATTCAAATGCATGTAACAGTGAGAAACGCACTGTCTTGGCGAAAGAAAGCGTTTTTGTACAACTTCATAGAAATAGCTGTAACTTTTGATAGAAGACTCGGATACACATGTTTATGGCTTTATCTTTTAGAACTCAAGGTTCCCGTGCTGGGAAAACAGGTTTTGCAGCTGTTTGAGCTAAGATTTCCAAGTTATTCACATAATGAAAACCTATACTTTGTTTCGGTCGAGTTCCCCATTCAAATGCATGTAACAGTGAGAAACGCACTGTCTTGGCGAAAGAAAGCGTTTTTGTACAACTTCATAGAAATAGCTGTAACTTTTGATAGAAGACTCGGATACACATGTTTATGGCTTTATCTTATAGAACTCAAGGTTCCTGTGCTGGGAAAACAGGTTTTGCAGCTGTTTGAGCTAAGATTTCCAAGTTATTCACATAATGAAAACCTATACTTTGTTTCGGTCGAGTTCCCCATTCAAATGCATGTAACAGTGAGAAACGCACTGTCTTGGCGAAAGAAAGCGTTTTTGTACAACTTCATAGAAATAGCTGTAACTTTTGATAGAAGACTCGGATACACATGTTTATGGCTTTATCTTATAGAACTCAAGGTCTCCGTGCTGGGCAAACAGGTTTTGCAGCTGTTTGAGCTAAGATTTCCAAGTTATTCACATAATGAAAACCTATACTTTGTTTCGGTCGAGTTCCCCATTCAAATGCATGTAACAGTGAGAAACGCACTGTCTTGGCGAAAGAAAGCGTTTTTGTACAACTTCATAGAAATAGCTGTAACTTTTGATAGAAGACTCGGATACACATGTTTATGGCTTTATCTTATAGAACTCAAGGTTCCCGTGCTGGGAAAACAGGTTTTGCAGCTGTTTGAGCTAAGATTTCCAAGTTATTCACATAATGAAAACCTATACTTTGTTTCGGTCGAGTTCCCCATTCAAATGCATGTAACAGTGAGAAACGCACTGTCTTGGCGAAAGAAAGCGTTTTTGTACAACTTCATAGAAATAGCTGTAACTTTTGATAGAAGACTCGGATACACATGTTTATGGCTTTATCTTATAGAACTCAAGGTTCCCGTGCTGGGAAAACAGGTTTTGCAGCTGTTTGAGCTAAGATTTCCAAGTTATTCACATAATGAAAACCTATACTTTGTTTCGGTCGAGTTCCCCATTCAAATGCATGTAACAGTGAGAAAGGCACTGTCTTGGCGAAAGAAAGCGTTTTTGTACAACTTCATAGAAATAGCTGTAACTTTTGATAGAAGACTCGGATACACATGTTTATGGCTTTATCTTATAGAACTCAAGGTTCCCGTGCTGGGAAAACAGGTTTTGCAGCTGTTTGAGCTAAGATTTCCAAGTTATTCACATAATGAAAACCTATACTTTGTTTCGGTCGAGTTCCCCATTCAAATGCATGTAACAGTGAGAAACGCACTGTCTTGGCGAAAGAAAGCGTTTTTGTACAACTTCATAGAAATAGCTGTAACTTTTGATAGAAGACTCGGATACACATGTTTATGGCTTTATCTTATAGAACTCAAGGTTCCCGTGCTGGGAAAACAGGTTTTGCAGCTGTTTGAGCTAAGATTTCCAAGTTATTCACATAATGAAAACCTATACTTTGTTTCGGTCGAGTTCCCCATTCAAATGCATGTAACAGTGAGAAACGCACTGTCTTGGCGAAAGAAAGCGTTTTTGTACAACTTCATAGAAATAGCTGTAACTTTTGATAGAAGACTCGGATACACATGTTTATGGCTTTATCTTATAGAACTCAAGGTTCCCGTGCTGGGAAAACAGGTTTTGCAGCTGTTTGAGCTAAGATTTCCAAGTTATTCACATAATGAAAACCTATACTTTGTTTCGGTCGAGATCCCCATTCAAATGCATGTAACAGTGAGAAACGCACTGTCTTGGCGAAAGAAAGCGTTTTTGTACAACTTCATAGAAATAGCTGTAACTTTTGATAGAAGACTCGGATACACATGTTTATGGCTTTATCTTATAGAACTCAAGGTTCCCGTGCTGGGAAAACAGGTTTTGCAGCTGTTTGAGCTAAGATTTCCAAGTTATTCACATAATGAAAACCTATACTTTGTTTCGGTCGAGTTCCCCATTCAAATGCATGTAACAGTGAGAAACGCACTGTCTTGGCGAAAGAAAGCGTTTTTGTACAACTTCATAGAAATAGCTGTAACTTTTGATAGAAGACTCGGATACACATGTTTATGGCTTTATCTTATAGAACTCAAGGTTCCCGTGCTGGGAAAACAGGTTTTGCAGCTGTTTGAGCTAAGATTTCCAAGTTATTCACATAATGAAAACCTATACTTTGTTTCGGTCGAGTTCCCCATTCAAATGCATGTAACAGTGAGAAACGCACTGTCTTGGCGAAAGAAAGCGTTTTTGTACAACTTCATAGAAATAGCTGTAACTTTTGATAGAAGACTCGGATACACATGTTTATGGCTTTATCTTATAGAACTCAAGGTTCCTGTGCTGGGAAAACAGGTTTTACAGCTGTTTGAGCTAAGATTTCCAAGTTATTCACATAATGAAAACCTATACTTTGTTTCGGTCGAGATCCCCATTCAAATGCATGTAACAGTGAGAAACGCACTGTCTTGGCGAAAGAAAGCGTTTTTGTACAACTTCATAGAAATAGCTGTAACTTTTGATAGAAGACTCGGATACACATGTTTATGGCTTTATCTTATAGAACTCAAGGTTCCCGTGCTGGGAAAACAGGTTTTGCAGCTGTTTGAGCTAAGATTTCCAAGTTATTCACATAATGAAAACCTATACTTTGTTTCGGTCGAGATCCCCATTCAAATGCATGTAACAGTGAGAAACGCACTGTCTTGGCGAAAGAAAGCGTTTTTGTACAACTTCATAGAAATAGCTGTAACTTTTGATAGAAGACTCGGATACACATGTTTATGGCTTTATCTTTTAGAACTCAAGGTTCCCGTGCTGGGAAAACAGGTTTTGCAGCTGTTTGAGCTAAGATTTCCAAGTTATTCACATAATGAAAACCTATACTTTGTTTCGGTCGAGTTCCCCATTCAAATGCATGTAACAGTGAGAAACGCACTGTCTTGGCGAAAGAAAGCGTTTTTGTACAACTTCATAGAAATAGCTGTAACTTTTGATAGAAGACTCGGATACACATGTTTATGGCTTTATCTTATAGAACTCAAGGTTCCCGTGCTGGGAAAACAGGTTTTGCAGCTGTTTGAGCTAAGATTTCCAAGTTATTCACATAATGAAAACCTATACTTTGTTTCGGTCGAGTTCCCCATTCAAATGCATGTAACAGTGAGAAACGCACTGTCTTGGCGAAAGAAAGCGTTTTTGTACAACTTCATAGAAATAGCTGTAACTTTTGATAGAAGACTCGGATACACATGTTTATGGCTTTATCTTATAGAACTCAAGGTCTCCGTGCTGGGCAAACAGGTTTTGCAGCTGTTTGAGCTAAGATTTCCAAGTTATTCACATAATGAAAACCTATACTTTGTTTCGGTCGAGTTCCCCATTCAAATGCATGTAACAGTGAGAAGCGCACTGTCTTGGCGAAAGAAAGCTATTTTGTACAACTTCATATAAATAGCTGTAACTTTTGATAGAAGACTCGGATACACATGTTTATGGCTTTATCTTTTAGAACTCAAGGTTCCCGTGCTGGGAAAACAGGTTTTGCAGCTGTTTGAGCTAAGATTTCCAAGTTATTCACATAATGAAAACCTATACTTTGTTTCGGTCGAGATCCCCATTCAAATGCATGTAACAGTGAGAAACGCACTGTCTTGGCGAAAGAAAGCGTTTTTGTACAACTTCATAGAAATAGCTGTAACTTTTGATAGAAGACTCGGATACACATGTTTATGGCTTTATCTTTTAGAACTCAAGGTTCCCGTGCTGGGAAAACAGGTTTTGCAGCTGTTTGAGCTAAGATTTCCAAGTTATTCACATAATGAAAACCTATACTCTGTTTCGGTCGAGTTCCCCATTCAAATGCATGTAACAGTGAGAAACGCACTGTCTTGGCGAAAGAAAGCGTTTTTGTACAACTTCATAGAAATAGCTGTAACTTTTGATAGAAGACTCGGATACACATGTTTATGGCTTTATCTTATAGAACTCAAGGTTCTCGTGCTGGGAAAACAGGTTTTGCAGCTGTTTGAGCTAAGATTTCCAAGTTATTCACATAATGAAAACCTATACTTTGTTTCGGTCGAGATCCCCATTCAAATGCATGTAACAGTGAGAAACGCACTGTCTTGGCGAAAGAAAGCGTTTTTGTACAACTTCATAGAAATAGCTGTAACTTTTGATAGAAGACTCGGATACACATGTTTATGGCTTTATCTTATAGAACTCAAGGTTCCCGTGCTGGGAAAACAGGTTTTGCAGCTGTTTGAGCTAAGATTTCCAAGTTATTCACATAATGAAAACCTATACTTTGTTTCGGTCGAGATCCCCATTCAAATGCATGTAACAGTGAGAAACGCACTGTCTTGGCGAAAGAAAGCGTTTTTGTACAACTTCATAGAAATAGCTGTAACTTTTGATAGAAGACTCGGATACACATGTTTATGGCTTTATCTTTTAGAACTCAAGGTTCCCGTGCTGGGAAAACAGGTTTTGCAGCTGTTTGAGCTAAGATTTCCAAGTTATTCACATAATGAAAACCTATACTTTGTTTCGGTCGAGTTCCCCATTCAAATGCATGTAACAGTGAGAAACGCACTGTCTTGGCGAAAGAAAGCGTTTTTGTACAACTTCATAGAAATAGCTGTAACTTTTGATAGAAGACTCGGATACACATGTTTATGGCTTTATCTTATAGAACTCAAGGTTCCCGTGCTGGGAAAACAGGTTTTGCAGCTGTTTGAGCTAAGATTTCCAAGTTATTCACATAATGAAAACCTATACTTTGTTTCGGTCGAGTTCCCCATTCAAATGCATGTAACAGTGAGAAACGCACTGTCTTGGCGAAAGAAAGCGTTTTTGTACAACTTCATAGAAATAGCTGTAACTTTTGATAGAAGACTCGGATACACATGTTTATGGCTTTATCTTATAGAACTCAAGGTCTCCGTGCTGGGCAAACAGGTTTTGCAGCTGTTTGAGCTAAGATTTCCAAGTTATTCACATAATGAAAACCTATACTTTGTTTCGGTCGAGTTCCCCATTCAAATGCATGTAACAGTGAGAAGCGCACTGTCTTGGCGAAAGAAAGCTATTTTGTACAACTTCATATAAATAGCTGTAACTTTTGATAGAAGACTCGGATACACATGTTTATGGCTTTATCTTTTAGAACTCAAGGTTCCCGTGCTGGGAAAACAGGTTTTGCAGCTGTTTGAGCTAAGATTTCCAAGTTATTCACATAATGAAAACCTATACTTTGTTTCGGTCGAGTTCCCCATTCAAATGCATGTAACAGTGAGAAACGCACTGTCTTGGCGAAAGAAAGCGTTTTTGTACAACTTCATAGAAATAGCTGTAACTTTTGATAGAAGACTCGGATACACATGTTTATGGCTTTATCTTATAGAACTCAAGGTTCCCGTGCTGGGAAAACAGGTTTTGCAGCTGTTTGAGCTAAGATTTCCAAGTTATTCACATAATGAAAACCTATACTTTGTTTCGGTCGAGTTCCCCATTCAAATGCATGTAACAGTGAGAAACGCACTGTCTTGGCGAAAGAAAGCGTTTTTGTACAACTTCATAGAAATAGCTGTAACTTTTGATAGAAGACTCGGATACACATGTTTATGGCTTTATCTTATAGAACTCAAGGTTCCCGTGCTGGGAAAACAGGTTTTGCAGCTGTTTGAGCTAAGATTTCCAAGTTATTCACATAATGAAAACCTATACTTTGTTTCGGTCGAGTTCCCCATTCAAATGCATGTAACAGTGAGAAAGGCACTGTCTTGGCGAAAGAAAGCGTTTTTGTACAACTTCATAGAAATAGCTGTAACTTTTGATAGAAGACTCGGATACACATGTTTATGGCTTTATCTTATAGAACTCAAGGTTCCCGTGCTGGGAAAACAGGTTTTGCAGCTGTTTGAGCTAAGATTTCCAAGTTATTCACATAATGAAAACCTATACTTTGTTTCGGTCGAGTTCCCCATTCAAATGCATGTAACAGTGAGAAACGCACTGTCTTGGCGAAAGAAAGCGTTTTTGTACAACTTCATAGAAATAGCTGTAACTTTTGATAGAAGACTCGGATACACATGTTTATGGCTTTATCTTATAGAACTCAAGGTTCCCGTGCTGGGAAAACAGGTTTTGCAGCTGTTTGAGCTAAGATTTCCAAGTTATTCACATAATGAAAACCTATACTTTGTTTCGGTCGAGTTCCCCATTCAAATGCATGTAACAGTGAGAAACGCACTGTCTTGGCGAAAGAAAGCGTTTTTGTACAACTTCATAGAAATAGCTGTAACTTTTGATAGAAGACTCGGATACACATGTTTATGGCTTTATCTTATAGAACTCAAGGTTCCCGTGCTGGGAAAACAGGTTTTGCAGCTGTTTGAGCTAAGATTTCCAAGTTATTCACATAATGAAAACCTATACTTTGTTTCGGTCGAGATCCCCATTCAAATGCATGTAACAGTGAGAAACGCACTGTCTTGGCGAAAGAAAGCGTTTTTGTACAACTTCATAGAAATAGCTGTAACTTTTGATAGAAGACTCGGATACACATGTTTATGGCTTTATCTTTTAGAACTCAAGGTTCCCGTGCTGGGAAAACAGGTTTTGCAGCTGTTTGAGCTAAGATTTCCAAGTTATTCACATAATGAAAACCTATACTTTGTTTCGGTCGAGTTCCCCATTCAAATGCATGTAACAGTGAGAAAGGCACTGTCTTGGCGAAAGAAAGCGTTTTTGTACAACTTCATAGAAATAGCTGTAACTTTTGATAGAAGACTCGGATACACATGTTTATGGCTTTATCTTATAGAACTCAAGGTTCCCGTGCTGGGAAAACAGGTTTTGCAGCTGTTTGAGCTAAGATTTCCAAGTTATTCACATAATGAAAACCTATACTTTGTTTCGGTCGAGTTCCCCATTCAAATGCATGTAACAGTGAGAAACGCACTGTCTTGGCGAAAGAAAGCGTTTTTGTACAACTTCATAGAAATAGCTGTAACTTTTGATAGAAGACTCGGATACACATGTTTATGGCTTTATCTTATAGAACTCAAGGTCTCCGTGCTGGGCAAACAGGTTTTGCAGCTGTTTGAGCTAAGATTTCCAAGTTATTCACATAATGAAAACCTATACTTTGTTTCGGTCGAGTTCCCCATTCAAATGCATGTAACAGTGAGAAGCGCACTGTCTTGGCGAAAGAAAGCTATTTTGTACAACTTCATATAAATAGCTGTAACTTTTGATAGAAGACTCGGATACACATGTTTATGGCTTTATCTTTTAGAACTCAAGGTTCCCGTGCTGGGAAAACAGGTTTTGCAGCTGTTTGAGCTAAGATTTCCAAGTTATTCACATAATGAAAACCTATACTTTGTTTCGGTCGAGTTCCCCATTCAAATGCATGTAACAGTGAGAAACGCACTGTCTTGGCGAAAGAAAGCGTTTTTGTACAACTTCATAGAAATAGCTGTAACTTTTGATAGAAGACTCGGATACACATGTTTATGGCTTTATCTTATAGAACTCAAGGTTCCCGTGCTGGGAAAACAGGTTTTGCAGCTGTTTGAGCTAAGATTTCCAAGTTATTCACATAATGAAAACCTATACTTTGTTTCGGTCGAGTTCCCCATTCAAATGCATGTAACAGTGAGAAACGCACTGTCTTGGCGAAAGAAAGCGTTTTTGTACAACTTCATAGAAATAGCTGTAACTTTTGATAGAAGACTCGGATACACATGTTTATGGCTTTATCTTTTAGAACTCAAGGTTCCCGTGCTGGGAAAACAGGTTTTGCAGCTGTTTGAGCTAAGATTTCCAAGTTATTCACATAATGAAAACCTATACTTTGTTTCGGTCGAGTTCCCCATTCAAATGCATGTAACAGTGAGAAACGCACTGTCTTGGCGAAAGAAAGCGTTTTTGTACAACTTCATAGAAATAGCTGTAACTTTTGATAGAAGACTCGGATACACATGTTTATGGCTTTATCTTATAGAACTCAAGGTTCCCGTGCTGGGAAAACAGGTTTTGCAGCTGTTTGAGCTAAGATTTCCAAGTTATTCACATAATGAAAACCTATACTTTGTTTCGGTCGAGTTCCCCATTCAAATGCATGTAACAGTGAGAAACGCACTGTCTTGGCGAAAGAAAGCGTTTTTGTACAACTTCATAGAAATAGCTGTAACTTTTGATAGAAGACTCGGATACACATGTTTATGGCTTTATCTTATAGAACTCAAGGTTCCCGTGCTGGGAAAACAGGTTTTGCAGCTGTTTGAGCTAAGATTTCCAAGTTATTCACATAATGAAAACCTATACTTTGTTTCGGTCGAGTTCCCCATTCAAATGCATGTAACAGTGAGAAACGCACTGTCTTGGCGAAAGAAAGCGTTTTTGTACAACTTCATAGAAATAGCTGTAACTTTTGATAGAAGACTCGGATACACATGTTTATGGCTTTATCTTATAGAACTCAAGGTTCCTGTGCTGGGAAAACAGGTTTTACAGCTGTTTGAGCTAAGATTTCCAAGTTATTCACATAATGAAAACCTATACTTTGTTTCGGTCGAGATCCCCATTCAAATGCATGTAACAGTGAGAAACGCACTGTCTTGGCGAAAGAAAGCGTTTTTGTACAACTTCATAGAAATAGCTGTAACTTTTGATAGAAGACTCGGATACACATGTTTATGGCTTTATCTTTTAGAACTCAAGGTTCCCGTGCTGGGAAAACAGGTTTTGCAGCTGTTTGAGCTAAGATTTCCAAGTTATTCACATAATGAAAACCTATACTCTGTTTCGGTCGAGTTCCCCATTCAAATGCATGTAACAGTGAGAAACGCACTGTCTTGGCGAAAGAAAGCGTTTTTGTACAACTTCATAGAAATAGCTGTAACTTTTGATAGAAGACTCGGATACACATGTTTATGGCTTTATCTTATAGAACTCAAGGTTCTCGTGCTGGGAAAACAGGTTTTGCAGCTGTTTGAGCTAAGATTTCCAAGTTATTCACATAATGAAAACCTATACTTTGTTTCGGTCGAGATCCCCATTCAAATGCATGTAACAGTGAGAAACGCACTGTCTTGGCGAAAGAAAGCGTTTTTGTACAACTTCATAGAAATAGCTGTAACTTTTGATAGAAGACTCAGACAAACATGTTTATGGCTTTATCCTATAGAACTCAAGGTCTCCGTGCTGGGAAAACAGGTTTTGCAGCTGTTTGAGCTAAGATTTCCAAGTTATTCACATAATGAAAACCTATACTTTGTTTCGGTCGAGTTCCCCATTCAAATGCATGTAACAGTGAGAAACGCACTGTCTTGGCGAAAGAAAGCGTTTTTGTACAACTTCATAGAAATAGCTGTAACTTTTGATAGAAGACTCGGATACACATGTTTATGGCTTTATCTTATAGAACTCAAGGTTCCCGTGCTGGGAAAACAGGTTTTACAGCTGTTTGAGCTAAGATTTCCAAGTTATTCACATAATGAAAACCTATACTTTGTTTCGGTCGAGATCCCCATTCAAATGCATGTAACAGTGAGAAACGCACTGTCTTGGCGAAAGAAAGCGTTTTTGTACAACTTCATAGAAATAGCTGTAACTTTTGATAGAAGACTCGGATACACATGTTTATGGCTTTATCTTTTAGAACTCAAGGTTCCCGTGCTGGGAAAACAGGTTTTGCAGCTGTTTGAGCTAAGATTTCCAAGTTATTCACATAATGAAAACCTATACTCTGTTTCGGTCGAGTTCCCCATTCAAATGCATGTAACAGTGAGAAACGCACTGTCTTGGCGAAAGAAAGCGTTTTTGTACAACTTCATAGAAATAGCTGTAACTTTTGATAGAAGACTCGGATACACATGTTTATGGCTTTATCTTATAGAACTCAAGGTTCCCGTGCTGGGAAAACAGGTTTTACAGCTGTTTGAGCTAAGATTTCCAAGTTATTCACATAATGAAAACCTATACTCTGTTTCGGTCGAGTTCCCCATTCAAATGCATGTAACAGTGAGAAACGCACTGTCTTGGCGAAAGAAAGCGTTTTTGTACAACTTCATAGAAATAGCTGTAACTTTTGATAGAAGACTCGGATACACATGTTTATGGCTTTATCTTATAGAACTCAAGGTTCTCGTGCTGGGAAAACAGGTTTTGCAGCTGTTTGAGCTAAGATTTCCAAGTTATTCACATAATGAAAACCTATACTTTGTTTCGGTCGAGATCCCCATTCAAATGCATGTAACAGTGAGAAACGCACTGTCTTGGCGAAAGAAAGCGTTTTTGTACAACTTCATAGAAATAGCTGTAACTTTTGATAGAAGACTCGGATACACATGTTTATGGCTTTATCTTATAGAACTCAAGGTTCCCGTGCTGGGAAAACAGGTTTTGCAGCTGTTTGAGCTAAGATTTCCAAGTTATTCACATAATGAAAACCTATACTTTGTTTCGGTCGAGATCCCCATTCAAATGCATGTAACAGTGAGAAACGCACTGTCTTGGCGAAAGAAAGCGTTTTTGTACAACTTCATAGAAATAGCTGTAACTTTTGATAGAAGACTCGGATACACATGTTTATGGCTTTATCTTTTAGAACTCAAGGTTCCCGTGCTGGGAAAACAGGTTTTGCAGCTGTTTGAGCTAAGATTTCCAAGTTATTCACATAATGAAAACCTATACTTTGTTTCGGTCGAGTTCCCCATTCAAATGCATGTAACAGTGAGAAACGCACTGTCTTGGCGAAAGAAAGCGTTTTTGTACAACTTCATAGAAATAGCTGTAACTTTTGATAGAAGACTCGGATACACATGTTTATGGCTTTATCTTATAGAACTCAAGGTTCCCGTGCTGGGAAAACAGGTTTTGCAGCTGTTTGAGCTAAGATTTCCAAGTTATTCACATAATGAAAACCTATACTTTGTTTCGGTGGAGTTCCCCATTCAAATGCATGTAACAGTGAGAAACGCACTGTCTTGGCGAAAGAAAGCGTTTTTGTACAACTTCATAGAAATAGCTGTAACTTTTGATAGAAGACTCGGATACACATGTTTATGGCTTTATCTTATAGAACTCAAGGTCTCCGTGCTGGGCAAACAGGTTTTGCAGCTGTTTGAGCTAAGATTTCCAAGTTATTCACATAATGAAAACCTATACTTTGTTTCGGTCGAGTTCCCCATTCAAATGCATGTAACAGTGAGAAGCGCACTGTCTTGGCGAAAGAAAGCTATTTTGTACAACTTCATATAAATAGCTGTAACTTTTGATAGAAGACTCGGATACACATGTTTATGGCTTTATCTTTTAGAACTCAAGGTTCCCGTGCTGGGAAAACAGGTTTTGCAGCTGTTTGAGCTAAGATTTCCAAGTTATTCACATAATGAAAACCTATACTCTGTTTCGGTCGAGTTCCCCATTCAAATGCATGTAACAGTGAGAAACGCACTGTCTTGGCGAAAGAAAGCGTTTTTGTACAACTTCATAGAAATAGCTGTAACTTTTGATAGAAGACTCGGATACACATGTTTATGGCTTTATCTTATAGAACTCAAGGTTCTCGTGCTGGGAAAACAGGTTTTGCAGCTGTTTGAGCTAAGATTTCCAAGTTATTCACATAATGAAAACCTATACTTTGTTTCGGTCGAGATCCCCATTCAAATGCATGTAACAGTGAGAAACGCACTGTCTTGGCGAAAGAAAGCGTTTTTGTACAACTTCATAGAAATAGCTGTAACTTTTGATAGAAGACTCAGACAAACATGTTTATGGCTTTATCCTATAGAACTCAAGGTCTCCGTGCTGGGAAAACAGGTTTTGCAGCTGTTTGAGCTAAGATTTCCAAGTTATTCACATAATGAAAACCTATACTTTGTTTCGGTCGAGTTCCCCATTCAAATGCATGTAACAGTGAGAAACGCACTGTCTTGGCGAAAGAAAGCGTTTTTGTACAACTTCATAGAAATAGCTGTAACTTTTGATAGAAGACTCGGATACACATGTTTATGGCTTTATCTTATAGAACTCAAGGTTCCCGTGCTGGGAAAACAGGTTTTACAGCTGTTTGAGCTAAGATTTCCAAGTTATTCACATAATGAAAACCTATACTTTGTTTCGGTCGAGATCCCCATTCAAATGCATGTAACAGTGAGAAACGCACTGTCTTGGCGAAAGAAAGCGTTTTTGTACAACTTCATAGAAATAGCTGTAACTTTTGATAGAAGACTCGGATACACATGTTTATGGCTTTATCTTTTAGAACTCAAGGTTCCCGTGCTGGGAAAACAGGTTTTGCAGCTGTTTGAGCTAAGATTTCCAAGTTATTCACATAATGAAAACCTATACTCTGTTTCGGTCGAGTTCCCCATTCAAATGCATGTAACAGTGAGAAACGCACTGTCTTGGCGAAAGAAAGCGTTTTTGTACAACTTCATAGAAATAGCTGTAACTTTTGATAGAAGACTCGGATACACATGTTTATGGCTTTATCTTATAGAACTCAAGGTTCCCGTGCTGGGAAAACAGGTTTTACAGCTGTTTGAGCTAAGATTTCCAAGTTATTCACATAATGAAAACCTATACTCTGTTTCGGTCGAGTTCCCCATTCAAATGCATGTAACAGTGAGAAACGCACTGTCTTGGCGAAAGAAAGCGTTTTTGTACAACTTCATAGAAATAGCTGTAACTTTTGATAGAAGACTCGGATACACATGTTTATGGCTTTATCTTATAGAACTCAAGGTTCTCGTGCTGGGAAAACAGGTTTTGCAGCTGTTTGAGCTAAGATTTCCAAGTTATTCACATAATGAAAACCTATACTTTGTTTCGGTCGAGATCCCCATTCAAATGCATGTAACAGTGAGAAACGCACTGTCTTGGCGAAAGAAAGCGTTTTTGTACAACTTCATAGAAATAGCTGTAACTTTTGATAGAAGACTCGGATACACATGTTTATGGCTTTATCTTATAGAACTCAAGGTTCCCGTGCTGGGAAAACAGGTTTTGCAGCTGTTTGAGCTAAGATTTCCAAGTTATTCACATAATGAAAACCTATACTTTGTTTCGGTCGAGATCCCCATTCAAATGCATGTAACAGTGAGAAACGCACTGTCTTGGCGAAAGAAAGCGTTTTTGTACAACTTCATAGAAATAGCTGTAACTTTTGATAGAAGACTCGGATACACATGTTTATGGCTTTATCTTTTAGAACTCAAGGTTCCCGTGCTGGGAAAACAGGTTTTGCAGCTGTTTGAGCTAAGATTTCCAAGTTATTCACATAATGAAAACCTATACTTTGTTTCGGTCGAGTTCCCCATTCAAATGCATGTAACAGTGAGAAACGCACTGTCTTGGCGAAAGAAAGCGTTTTTGTACAACTTCATAGAAATAGCTGTAACTTTTGATAGAAGACTCGGATACACATGTTTATGGCTTTATCTTATAGAACTCAAGGTTCCCGTGCTGGGAAAACAGGTTTTGCAGCTGTTTGAGCTAAGATTTCCAAGTTATTCACATAATGAAAACCTATACTTTGTTTCGGTGGAGTTCCCCATTCAAATGCATGTAACAGTGAGAAACGCACTGTCTTGGCGAAAGAAAGCGTTTTTGTACAACTTCATAGAAATAGCTGTAACTTTTGATAGAAGACTCGGATACACATGTTTATGGCTTTATCTTATAGAACTCAAGGTCTCCGTGCTGGGCAAACAGGTTTTGCAGCTGTTTGAGCTAAGATTTCCAAGTTATTCACATAATGAAAACCTATACTTTGTTTCGGTCGAGTTCCCCATTCAAATGCATGTAACAGTGAGAAGCGCACTGTCTTGGCGAAAGAAAGCTATTTTGTACAACTTCATATAAATAGCTGTAACTTTTGATAGAAGACTCGGATACACATGTTTATGGCTTTATCTTTTAGAACTCAAGGTTCCCGTGCTGGGAAAACAGGTTTTGCAGCTGTTTGAGCTAAGATTTCCAAGTTATTCACATAATGAAAACCTATACTTTGTTTCGGTCGAGTTCCCCATTCAAATGCATGTAACAGTGAGAAACGCACTGTCTTGGCGAAAGAAAGCGTTTTTGTACAACTTCATAGAAATAGCTGTAACTTTTGATAGAAGACTCGGATACACATGTTTATGGCTTTATCTTATAGAACTCAAGGTTCCCGTGCTGGGAAAACAGGTTTTGCAGCTGTTTGAGCTAAGATTTCCAAGTTATTCACATAATGAAAACCTATACTTTGTTTCGGTCGAGTTCCCCATTCAAATGCATGTAACAGTGAGAAACGCACTGTCTTGGCGAAAGAAAGCGTTTTTGTACAACTTCATAGAAATAGCTGTAACTTTTGATAGAAGACTCGGATACACATGTTTATGGCTTTATCTTATAGAACTCAAGGTTCCCGTGCTGGGAAAACAGGTTTTGCAGCTGTTTGAGCTAAGAGTTCCAAGTTATTCACATAATGAAAACCTATACTTTGTTTCGGTCGAGTTCCCCATTCAAATGCATGTAACAGTGAGAAACGCACTGTCTTGGCGAAAGAAAGCGTTTTTGTACAACTTCATAGAAATAGCTGTAACTTTTGATAGAAGACTCGGATACACATGTTTATGGCTTTATCTTATAGAACTCAAGGTTCCCGTGCTGGGAAAACAGGTTTTGCAGCTGTTTGAGCTAAGATTTCCAAGTTATTCACATAATGAAAACCTATACTTTGTTTCGGTCGAGATCCCCATTCAAATGCATGTAACAGTGAGAAACGCACTGTCTTGGCGAAAGAAAGCGTTTTTGTACAACTTCATAGAAATAGCTGTAACTTTTGATAGAAGACTCGGATACACATGTTTATGGCTTTATCTTATAGAACTCAAGGTTCCCGTGCTGGGAAAACAGGTTTTGCAGCTGTTTGAGCTAAGATTTCCAAGTTATTCACATAATGAAAACCTATACTTTGTTTCGGTCGAGTTCCCCATTCAAATGCATGTAACAGTGAGAAACGCACTGTCTTGGCGAAAGAAAGCGTTTTTGTACAACTTCATAGAAATAGCTGTAACTTTTGATAGAAGACTCGGATACACATGTTTATGGCTTTATCTTTTAGAACTCAAGGTTCCCGTGCTGGGAAAACAGGTTTTGCAGCTGTTTGAGCTAAGATTTCCAAGTTATTCACATAATGAAAACCTATACTTTGTTTCGGTCGAGTTCCCCATTCAAATGCATGTAACAGTGAGAAACGCACTGTCTTGGCGAAAGAAAGCGTTTTTGTACAACTTCATAGAAATAGCTGTAACTTTTGATAGAAGACTCGGATACACATGTTTATGGCTTTATCTTATAGAACTCAAGGTTCCCGTGCTGGGAAAACAGGTTTTGCAGCTGTTTGAGCTAAGATTTCCAAGTTATTCACATAATGAAAACCTATACTTTGTTTCGGTCGAGATCCCCATTCAAATGCATGTAACAGTGAGAAACGCACTGTCTTGGCGAAAGAAAGCGTTTTTGTACAACTTCATAGAAATAGCTGTAACTTTTGATAGAAGACTCGGATACACATGTTTATGGCTTTATCTTATAGAACTCAAGGTTCCCGTGCTGGGAAAACAGGTTTTGCAGCTGTTTGAGCTAAGATTTCCAAGTTATTCACATAATGAAAACCTATACTTTGTTTCGGTCGAGATCCCCATTCAAATGCATGTAACAGTGAGAAACGCACTGTCTTGGCGAAAGAAAGCGTTTTTGTACAACTTCATAGAAATAGCTGTAACTTTTGATAGAAGACTCGGATACACATGTTTATGGCTTTATCTTATAGAACTCAAGGTTCCCGTGCTGGGAAAACAGGTTTTGCAGCTGTTTGAGCTAAGATTTCCAAGTTATTCACATAATGAAAACCTATACTTTGTTTCGGTCGAGTTCCCCATTCAAATGCATGTAACAGTGAGAAACGCACTGTCTTGGCGAAAGAAAGCGTTTTTGTACAACTTCATAGAAATAGCTGTAACTTTTGATAGAAGACTCGGATACACATGTTTATGGCTTTATCTTATAGAACTCAAGGTTCCCGTGCTGGGAAAAAGGTTTTGCAGCTGTTTGAGCTAAGATTTCCAAGTTATTCACATAATGAAAACCTATACTTTGTTTCGGTCGAGTTCCCCATTCAAATGCATGTAACAGTGAGAAACGCACTGTCTTGGCGAAAGAAAGCGTTTTTGTACAACTTCATAGAAATAGCTGTAACTTTTGATAGAAGACTCGGATACACATGTTTATGGCTTTATCTTATAGAACTCAAGGTTCCTGTGCTGGGAAAACAGGTTTTGCAGCTGTTTGAGCTAAGATTTCCAAGTTATTCACATAATGAAAACCTATACTTTGTTTCGGTCGAGTTCCCCATTCAAATGCATGTAACAGTGAGAAACGCACTGTCTTGGCGAAAGAAAGCGTTTTTGTACAACTTCATAGAAATAGCTGTAACTTTTGATAGAAGACTCGGATACACATGTTTATGGCTTTATCTTATAGAACTCAAGGTTCCCGTGCTGGGAAAACAGGTTTTGCAGCTGTTTGAGCTAAGAGTTCCAAGTTATTCACATAATGAAAACCTATACTTTGTTTCGGTCGAGTTCCCCATTCAAATGCATGTAACAGTGAGAAACGCACTGTCTTGGCGAAAGAAAGCGTTTTTGTACAACTTCATAGAAATAGCTGTAACTTTTGATAGAAGACTCGGATACACATGTTTATGGCTTTATCTTATAGAACTCAAGGTTCCCGTGCTGGGAAAACAGGTTTTGCAGCTGTTTGAGCTAAGATTTCCAAGTTATTCACATAATGAAAACCTATACTTTGTTTCGGTCGAGTTCCCCATTCAAATGCATGTAACAGTGAGAAACGCACTGTCTTGGCGAAAGAAAGCGTTTTTGTACAACTTCATAGAAATAGCTGTAACTTTTGATAGAAGACTCGGATACACATGTTTATGGCTTTATCTTATAGAACTCAAGGTTCCCGTGCTGGGAAAACAGGTTTTGCAGCTGTTTGAGCTAAGATTTCCAAGTTATTCACATAATGAAAACCTATACTTTGTTTCGGTCGAGATCCCCATTCAAATGCATGTAACAGTGAGAAACGCACTGTCTTGGCGAAAGAAAGCGTTTTTGTACAACTTCATAGAAATAGCTGTAACTTTTGATAGAAGACTCGGATACACATGTTTATGGCTTTATCTTATAGAACTCAAGGTTCCCGTGCTGGGAAAACAGGTTTTGCAGCTGTTTGAGCTAAGATTTCCAAGTTATTCACATAATGAAAACCTATACTTTGTTTCGGTCGAGATCCCCATTCAAATGCATGTAACAGTGAGAAACGCACTGTCTTGGCGAAAGAAAGCGTTTTTGTACAACTTCATAGAAATAGCTGTAACTTTTGATAGAAGACTCGGATACACATGTTTATGGCTTTATCTTATAGAACTCAAGGTTCCCGTGCTGGGAAAACAGGTTTTGCAGCTGTTTGAGCTAAGATTTCCAAGTTATTCACATAATGAAAACCTATACTTTGTTTCGGTCGAGTTCCCCATTCAAATGCATGTAACAGTGAGAAACGCACTGTCTTGGCGAAAGAAAGCGTTTTTGTACAACTTCATAGAAATAGCTGTAACTTTTGATAGAAGACTCGGATACACATGTTTATGGCTTTATCTTATAGAACTCAAGGTTCCCGTGCTGGGAAAACAGGTTTTGCAGCTGTTTGAGCTAAGATTTCCAAGTTATTCACATAATGAAAACCTATACTTTGTTTCGGTCGAGTTCCCCATTCAAATGCATGTAACAGTGAGAAACGCACTGTCTTGGCGAAAGAAAGCGTTTTTGTACAACTTCATAGAAATAGCTGTAACTTTTGATAGAAGACTCGGATACACATGTTTATGGCTTTATCTTATAGAACTCAAGGTTCCCGTGCTGGGAAAACAGGTTTTGCAGCTGTTTGAGCTAAGATTTCCAAGTTATTCACATAATGAAAACCTATACTTTGTTTCGGTCGAGATCCCCATTCAAATGCATGTAACAGTGAGAAACGCACTGTCTTGGCGAAAGAAAGCGTTTTTGTACAACTTCATAGAAATAGCTGTAACTTTTGATAGAAGACTCGGATACACATGTTTATGGCTTTATCTTATAGAACTCAAGGTTCCCGTGCTGGGAAAACAGGTTTTGCAGCTGTTTGAGCTAAGATTTCCAAGTTATTCACATAATGAAAACCTATACTTTGTTTCGGTCGAGATCCCCATTCAAATGCATGTAACAGTGAGAAACGCACTGTCTTGGCGAAAGAAAGCGTTTTTGTACAACTTCATAGAAATAGCTGTAACTTTTGATAGAAGACTCGGATACACATGTTTATGGCTTTATCTTATAGAACTCAAGGTTCCCGTGCTGGGAAAACAGGTTTTGCAGCTGTTTGAGCTAAGATTTCCAAGTTATTCACATAATGAAAACCTATACTTTGTTTCGGTCGAGATCCCCATTCAAATGCATGTAACAGTGAGAAACGCACTGTCTTGGCGAAAGAAAGCGTTTTTGTACAACTTCATAGAAATAGCTGTAACTTTTGATAGAAGACTCGGATACACATGTTTATGGCTTTATCTTATAGAACTCAAGGTTCCCGTGCTGGGAAAACAGGTTTTGCAGCTGTTTGAGCTAAGATTTCCAAGTTATTCACATAATGAAAACCTATACTTTGTTTCGGTCGAGATCCCCATTCAAATGCATGTAACAGTGAGAAACGCACTGTCTTGGCGAAAGAAAGCGTTTTTGTACAACTTCATAGAAATAGCTGTAACTTTTGATAGAAGACTCGGATACACATGTTTATGGCTTTATCTTATAGAACTCAAGGTTCCCGTGCTGGGAAAACAGGTTTTGCAGCTGTTTGAGCTAAGATTTCCAAGTTATTCACATAATGAAAACCTATACTTTGTTTCGGTCGAGATCCCCATTCAAATGCATGTAACAGTGAGAAACGCACTGTCTTGGCGAAAGAAAGCGTTTTTGTACAACTTCATATAAATAGCTGTAACTTTTGATAGAAGACTCAGACAAACATGTTTATGGCTTTATCTTATAGACCTCAAGGTCTCCGTGCTGGGCAAACAGGTTTTGCAGCTGTTTGAGCTAAGATTTCCAAGTTATTCACATAATGAAAACCTATACTTTGTTTCGGTCGAGTTCCCCATTCAAATGCATGTAACAGTGAGAAACGCACTGTCTTGGCGAAAGAAAGCGTTTTTGTACAACTTCATATAAATAGCTGTAACTTTTGATAGAAGACTCGGATACACATGTTTATGGCCTTATATTATAGAACTCAAGGTCTCCGTGCTGGGAAAACAGGTTTTGCAGCTGTTTGAGCTAAGATTTCCAAGTTATTCACATAATGAAAACTTATACTTTGTTTCGGTCGAGTTCCCCATTCAAATGCATGTAACAGTGAGAAACGCACTGTCTTGGCGAAAGAAAGCGTTTTTGTACAACTCCATATAAATAGCTGTAACTTTTGATAGAAGACTCGGATACACATGTTTATGGCTTTATCTTATAGAACTCAAGGTCTCCGTGCTGGGCAAACAGGTTTTGCAGCTGTTTGAGCTAAGATTTCCAAGTTATTCACATAATGAAAACCTATACTTTGTTTCGGTCGAGTTCCCCATTCAAATGCATGTAACAGTGAGAAACGCACTGTCTTGGCGAAAGAAAGCGTTTTTGTACAACTTCATAGAAATAGCTGTAACTTTTGATAGAAGACTCGGATACACATGTTTATGGCTTTATCTTATAGAACTCAAGGTCTCCGTGCTGGGCAAACAGGTTTTGCAGCTGTTTGAGCTAAGATTTCCAAGTTATTCACATAATGAAAACCTATACTTTGTTTCGGTCGAGTTCCCCATTCAAAATGCATGTAACAGTGAGAAACGCACTGTCTTGGCGAAAGAAAGCGTTTTTGTACAACTTCATATAAATAGCTGTAACTTTTGATAGAAGACTCAGACAAACATGTTTATGGCTTTATCTTATAGAACTCAAGGTCTCCGTGCTGGGAAAACAGGTTTTGCAGCTGTTTGAGCTAAGATTTCCAAGTTATTCACATAATGAAAACCTATACTTTGTTTCGGTCGAGTTCCCCATTCAAATGCATGTAACAGTGAGAAACGCACTGTCTTGGCGAAAGAAAACGTTTTTGTACAACTTCATAGAAATAGCTGTAACTTTTGATAGAAGACTCAGACAAACATGTTTATGGCCTTATATTATAGAACTCAAGGTCTCCGTGCTGGGAAAACAGGTTTTGCAGCTGTTTGAGCTAAGATTTCCAAGTTATTCACATAATGAAAACTTATACTTTGTTTCGGTCGAGTTCCCCATTCAAATGCATGTAACAGTGAGAAACGCACTGTCTTGGCGAAAGAAAGCGTTTTTGTACAACTCCATATAAATAGCTGTAACTTTTGATAGAAGACTCGGATACACATGTTTATGGCCTTATATTATAGAACTCAAGGTCTCCGTGCTGGCAAAACAGGTTTTGCAGCTGTTTGAGCTAAGATTTCCAAGTTATTCACATAATGAAAACTTATACTTTGTTTCGGTCGAGTTCCCCATTCAAATGCATGTAACAGTGAGAAACGCACTGTCTTGGCGAAAGAAAGCGTTTTTGTACAACTCCATATAAATAGCTGTAACTTTTGATAGAAGACTCGGATACACATGTTTATGGCTTTATCTTATAGAACTCAAGGTCTCCGTGCTGGGCAAACAGGTTTTGCAGCTGTTTGAGCTAAGATTTCCAAGTTATTCACATAATGAAAACCTATACTTTGTTTCGGTCGAGTTCCCCATTCAAAATGCATGTAACAGTGAGAAACGCACTGTCTTGGCGAAAGAAAACGTTTTTGTACAACTTCATAGAAATAGCTGTAACTTTTGATAGAAGACTCAGACAAACATGTTTATGGCCTTATATTATAGAACTCAAGGTCTCCGTGCTGGGAAAACAGGTTTTGCAGCTGTTTGAGCTAAGATTTCCAAGTTATTCACATAATGAAAACTTATACTTTGTTTCGGTCGAGTTCCCCATTCAAATGCATGTAACAGTGAGAAACGCACTGTCTTGGCGAAAGAAAGCGTTTTTGTACAACTTCATATAAATAGCTGTAACTTTTGATAGAAGACTCGGATACACATGTTTATGGCTTTATCTTATAGAACTCAAGGTCTCCGTGCTGGGCAAACAGGTTTTGCAGCTGTTTGAGCTAAGATTTCCAAGTTATTCACATAATGAAAACTTATACTTTGTTTCGGTCGAGTTCCCCATTCAAATGCATGTAACAGTGAGAAACGCACTGTCTTGGCGAAAGAAAGCGTTTTTGTACAACTTCATAGAAATAGCTGTAACTTTTGATAGAAGACTCGGATACACATGTTTATGGCTTTATCTTATAGAACTCAAGGTCTCCGTGCTGGGCAAACAGGTTTTGCAGCTGTTTGAGCTAAGATTTCCAAGTTATTCACATAATGAAAACCTATACTTTGTTTCGGTCGAGTTCCCCATTCAAATGCATGTAACAGTGAGAAACGCACTGTCTTGGCGAAAGAAAGCGTTTTTGTACAACTTCATATAAATAGCTGTAACTTTTGATAGAAGACTCAGACAAACATGTTTATGGCTTTATCTTATAGAACTCAAGGTCTCCGTGCTGGGCAAACAGGTTTTGCAGCTGTTTGAGCTAAGATTTCCAAGTTATTCACATAATGAAAACCTATACTTTGTTTCGGTCGAGTTCCCCATTCAAATGCATGTAACAGTGAGAAACGCACTGTCTTGGCGAAAGAAAGCGTTTTTGTACAACTTCATATAAATAGCTGTAACTTTTGATAGAAGACTCAGACAAACATGTTTATGGCTTTATCTTATAGAACTCAAGGTCTACGTGCTGGGAAAACAGGTTTTGCAGCTGTTTGAGATAAGATTTCCAAGTTATTCACATAATGAAAACTATACTTTGTTTCGGTCGAGTTCCCCATTCAAATGCATGTAACAGTGAGAAACGCACTGTCTTGGCGAAAGAAAGCGTTTTTGTACAACTTCATAGAAATAGCTGTAACTTTTGATAGAAGACTCAGACAAACATGTTTATGGCCTTATCTTATAGAACTCAAGGTCTCCGTGCTGGGAAAACAGGTTTTGCAGCTGTTTGAGCTAAGATTTCCAAGTTATTCACATAATGAAAACTTATACTTTGTTTCGGTCGAGTTCCCCATTCAAAATGCATGTAACAGTGAGAAACGCACTGTCTTGGCGAAAGAAAGCGTTTTTGTACAACTTCATAGAAATAGCTGTAACTTTTGATAGAAGACTCGGATACACATGTTTATGGCTTTATCTTATAGAACTCAAGGTCTCCGTGCTGGGCAAACAGGTTTTGCAGCTGTTTGAGCTAAGATTTCCAAGTTATTCACATAATGAAAACCTATACTTTTTTTCGGTCGAGTTCCCCATTCAAAATGCATGTAACAGTGAGAAACGCACTGTCTTGGCGAAAGAAAACGTTTTTGTACAACTTCATAGAAATAGCTGTAACTTTTGATAGAAGACTCAGACAAACATGTTTATGGCCTTATATTATAGAACTCAAGGTCTCCGTGCTGGGAAAACAGGTTTTGCAGCTGTTTGAGCTAAGATTTCCAAGTTATTCACATAATGAAAACTTATACTTTGTTTCGGTCGAGTTCCCCATTCAAATGCATGTAACAGTGAGAAACGCACTGTCTTGGCGAAAGAAAGCGTTTTTGTACAACTTCATATAAATAGCTGTAACTTTTGATAGAAGACTCGGATACACATGTTTATGGCTTTATCTTATAGAACTCAAGGTCTCCGTGCTGGGCAAACAGGTTTTGCAGCTGTTTGAGCTAAGATTTCCAAGTTATTCACATAATGAAAACCTATACTTTGTTTCGGTCGAGTTCCCCATTCAAATGCATGTAACAGTGAGAAACGCACTGTCTTGGCGAAAGAAAGCGTTTTTGTACAACTTCATATAAATAGCTGTAACTTTTGATAGAAGACTCAGACAAACATGTTTATGGCTTTATCTTATAGAACTCAAGGTCTCCGTGCTGGGCAAACAGGTTTTGCAGCTGTTTGAGCTAAGATTTCCAAGTTATTCACATAATGAAAACCTATACTTTGTTTCGGTCGAGTTCCCCATTCAAATGCATGTAACAGTGAGAAACGCACTGTCTTGGCGAAAGAAAGCGTTTTTGTACAACTTCATATAAATAGCTGTAACTTTTGATAGAAGACTCAGACAAACATGTTTATGGCTTTATCTTATAGAACTCAAGGTCTACGTGCTGGGAAAACAGGTTTTGCAGCTGTTTGAGATAAGATTTCCAAGTTATTCACATAATGAAAACTATACTTTGTTTCGGTCGAGTTCCCCATTCAAATGCATGTAACAGTGAGAAACGCACTGTCTTGGCGAAAGAAAGCGTTTTTGTACAACTTCATAGAAATAGCTGTAACTTTTGATAGAAGACTCAGACAAACATGTTTATGGCTTTATCTTATAGAACTCAAGGTCTCCGTGCTGGGCAAACAGGTTTTGCAGCTGTTTGAGCTAAGATTTCCAAGTTATTCACATAATGAAAACCTATACTTTGTTTCGGTCGAGTTCCCCATTCAAATGCATGTAACAGTGAGAAACGCACTGTCTTGGCGAAAGAAAGCGTTTTTGTACAACTTCATATAAATAGCTGTAACTTTTGATAGAAGACTCAGACAAACATGTTTATGGCTTTATCTTATAGAACTCAAGGTCTACGTGCTGGGAAAACAGGTTTTGCAGCTGTTTGAGATAAGATTTCCAAGTTATTCACATAATGAAAACTATACTTTGTTTCGGTCGAGTTCCCCATTCAAATGCATGTAACAGTGAGAAACGCACTGTCTTGGCGAAAGAAAGCGTTTTTGTACAACTTCATAGAAATAGCTGTAACTTTTGATAGAAGACTCAGACAAACATGTTTATGGCCTTATCTTATAGAACTCAAGGTCTCCGTGCTGGGCAAACAGGTTTTGCAGCTGTTTGAGCTAAGATTTCCAAGTTATTCACATAATGAAAACCTATACTTTGTTTCGGTCGAGATCCCCATTCAAATGCATGTAACAGTGAGAAACGCACTGTCTTGGCGAAAGAAAGCGTTTTTGTACAACTTCATAGAAATAGCTGTAACTTTTGATAGAAGACTCGGATACACATGTTTATGGCTTTATCTTATAGAACTCAAGGTCTCCGTGCTGGGCAAACAGGTTTTGCAGCTGTTTGAGCTAAGATTTCCAAGTTATTCACATAATGAAAACCTATACTTTGTTTCGGTCGAGTTCCCCATTCAAAATGCATGTAACAGTGAGAAACGTACTGTCTTTGCGAAAGAAAACGTTTTTGTACAACTTCATAGAAATAGCTGTAACTTTTGATAGAAGACTCAGACAAACATGTTCATGGCCTTATATTATAGAACTCAAGGTCTCCGTGCTGGGAAAACAGGTTTTGCAGCTGTTTGAGCTAAGATTTCCAAGTTATTCACATAATGAAAACTTATACTTTGTTTCGGTCGAGTTCCCCATTCAAATGCATGTAACAGTGAGAAACGCACTGTCTTGGCGAAAGAAAGCGTTTTTGTACAACTTCATATAAATAGCTGTAACTTTTGATAGAAGACTCGGATACACATGTTTATGGCTTTATCTTATAGAACTCAAGGTCTCCGTGCTGGGCAAACAGGTTTTGCAGCTGTTTGAGCTAAGATTTCCAAGTTATTCACATAATGAAAACCTATACTTTTTTTCGGTCGAGTTCCCCATTCAAAATGCATGTAACAGTGAGAAACGCACTGTCTTGGCGAAAGAAAACGTTTTTGTACAACTTCATAGAAATAGCTGTAACTTTTGATAGAAGACTCAGACAAACATGTTTATGGCCTTATATTATAGAACTCAAGGTCTCCGTGCTGGGAAAACAGGTTTTGCAGCTGTTTGAGCTAAGATTTCCAAGTTATTCACATAATGAAAACTTATACTTTGTTTCGGTCGAGTTCCCCATTCAAATGCATGTAACAGTGAGAAACGCACTGTCTTGGCGAAAGAAAGCGTTTTTGTACAACTTCATAGAAATAGCTGTAACTTTTGATAGAAGACTCGGATACACATGTTTATGGCTTTATCTTTTAGAACTCAAGGTTCCCGTGCTGGGAAAACAGGTTTTGCAGCTGTTTGAGCTAAGATTTCCAAGTTATTCACATAATGAAAACCTATACTTTGTTTCGGTCGAGTTCCCCCATTCAAATGCATGTAACAGTGAGAAACGCACTGTCTTGGCGAAAGAAAGCGTTTTTGTACAACTTCATAGAAATAGCTGTAACTTTTGATAGAAGACTCGGATACACATGTTTATGGCTTTATCTTATAGAACTCAAGGTTCCCGTGCTGGGAAAACAGGTTTTGCAGCTGTTTGAGCTAAGATTTCCAAGTTATTCACATAATGAAAACCTATACTTTGTTTCGGTCGAGATCCCCATTCAAATGCATGTAACAGTGAGAAACGCACTGTCTTGGCGAAAGAAAGCGTTTTTGTACAACTTCATAGAAATAGCTGTAACTTTTGATAGAAGACTCGGATACACATGTTTATGGCTTTATCTTATAGAACTCAAGGTTCCCGTGCTGGGAAAACAGGTTTTGCAGCTGTTTGAGCTAAGATTTCCAAGTTATTCACATAATGAAAACCTATACTTTGTTTCGGTCGAGTTCCCCATTCAAATGCATGTAACAGTGAGAAACGCACTGTCTTGGCGAAAGAAAGCGTTTTTGTACAACTTCATAGAAATAGCTGTAACTTTTGATAGAAGACTCGGATACACATGTTTATGGCTTTATCTTATAGAACTCAAGGTTCCCGTGCTGGGAAAACAGGTTTTGCAGCTGTTTGAGCTAAGATTTCCAAGTTATTCACATAATGAAAACCTATACTTTGTTTCGGTCGAGTTCCCCATTCAAATGCATGTAACAGTGAGAAACGCACTGTCTTGGCGAAAGAAAGCGTTTTTGTACAACTTCATAGAAATAGCTGTAACTTTTGATAGAAGACTCGGATACACATGTTTATGGCTTTATCTTATAGAACTCAAGGTTCCCGTGCTGGGAAAACAGGTTTTGCAGCTGTTTGAGCTAAGATTTCCAAGTTATTCACATAATGAAAACCTATACTTTGTTTCGGTCGAGTTCCCCATTCAAATGCATGTAACAGTGAGAAACGCACTGTCTTGGCGAAAGAAAGCGTTTTTGTACAACTTCATAGAAATAGCTGTAACTTTTGATAGAAGACTCAGATACACATGTTTATGGCTTTATCTTATAGAACTCAAGGTTCCCGTGCTGGGAAAACAGGTTTTGCAGCTGTTTGAGCTAAGATTTCCAAGTTATTCACATAATGAAAACCTATACTTTGTTTCGGTCGAGATCCCCATTCAAATGCATGTAACAGTGAGAAACGCACTGTCTTGGCGAAAGAAAGCGTTTTTGTACAACTTCATAGAAATAGCTGTAACTTTTGATAGAAGACTCGGATACACATGTTTATGGCTTTATCTTTTAGAACTCAAGGTTCCCGTGCTGGGAAAACAGGTTTTGCAGCTGTTTGAGCTAAGATTTCCAAGTTATTCACATAATGAAAACCTATACTTTGTTTCGGTCGAGTTCCCCATTCAAATGCATGTAACAGTGAGAAACGCACTGTCTTGGCGAAAGAAAGCGTTTTTGTACAACTTCATAGAAATAGCTGTAACTTTTGATAGAAGACTCGGATACACATGTTTATGGCTTTATCTTATAGAACTCAAGGTTCCCGTGCTGGGAAAACAGGTTTTGCAGCTGTTTGAGCTAAGATTTCCAAGTTATTCACATAATGAAAACCTATACTTTGTTTCGGTCGAGATCCCCATTCAAATGCATGTAACAGTGAGAAACGCACTGTCTTGGCGAAAGAAAGCGTTTTTGTACAACTTCATAGAAATAGCTGTAACTTTTGATAGAAGACTCGGATACACATGTTTATGGCTTTATCTTATAGAACTCAAGGTTCCCGTGCTGGGAAAACAGGTTTTGCAGCTGTTTGAGCTAAGATTTCCAAGTTATTCACATAATGAAAACCTATACTTTGTTTCGGTCGAGTTCCCCATTCAAATGCATGTAACAGTGAGAAACGCACTGTCTTGGCGAAAGAAAGCGTTTTTGTACAACTTCATAGAAATAGCTGTAACTTTTGATAGAAGACTCGGATACACATGTTTATGGCTTTATCTTATAGAACTCAAGGTTCCCATGCTGGGAAAACAGGTTTTGCAGCTGTTTGAGCTAAGATTTCCAAGTTATTCACATAATGAAAACCTATACTTTGTTTCGGTCGAGTTCCCCATTCAAATGCATGTAACAGTGAGAAACGCACTGTCTTGGCGAAAGAAAGCGTTTTTGTACAACTTCATAGAAATAGCTGTAACTTTTGATAGAAGACTCGGATACACATGTTTATGGCTTTATCTTTTAGAACTCAAGGTTCCCGTGCTGGGAAAACAGGTTTTGCAGCTGTTTGAGCTAAGATTTCCAAGTTATTCACATAATGAAAACCTATACTTTGTTTCGGTCGAGATCCCCATTCAAATGCATGTAACAGTGAGAAACGCACTGTCTTGGCGAAAGAAAGCGTTTTTGTACAACTTCATAGAAATAGCTGTAACTTTTGATAGAAGACTCGGATACACATGTTTATGGCTTTATCTTTTAGAACTCAAGGTTCCCGTGCTGGGAAAACAGGTTTTGCAGCTGTTTGAGCTAAGATTTCCAAGTTATTCACATAATGAAAACCTATACTTTGTTTCGGTCGAGTTCCCCATTCAAATGCATGTAACAGTGAGAAACGCACTGTCTTGGCGAAAGAAAGCGTTTTTGTACAACTTCATAGAAATAGCTGTAACTTTTGATAGAAGACTCAGATACACATGTTTATGGCTTTATCTTATAGAACTCAAGGTTCCCGTGCTGGGAAAACAGGTTTTGCAGCTGTTTGAGCTAAGATTTCCAAGTTATTCACATAATGAAAACCTATACTTTGTTTCGGTCGAGATCCCCATTCAAATGCATGTAACAGTGAGAAACGCACTGTCTTGGCGAAAGAAAGCGCTTTTGTACAACTTCATAGAAATAGCTGTAACTTTTGATAGAAGACTCGGATACACATGTTTATGGCTTTATCTTATAGAACTCAAGGTTCCCGTGCTGGGAAAACAGGTTTTGCAGCTGTTTGAGCTAAGATTTCCAAGTTATTCACATAATGAAAACCTATACTTTGTTTCGGTCGAGATCCCCATTCAAATGCATGTAACAGTGAGAAACGCACTGTCTTGGCGAAAGAAAGCGTTTTTGTACAACTTCATAGAAATAGCTGTAACTTTTGATAGAAGACTCGGATACACATGTTTATGGCTTTATCTTATAGAACTCAAGGTTCCCGTGCTGGGAAAACAGGTTTTGCAGCTGTTTGAGCTAAGATTTCCAAGTTATTCACATAATGAAAACCTATACTTTGTTTCGGTCGAGTTCCCCATTCAAATGCATGTAACAGTGAGAAACGCACTGTCTTGGCGAAAGAAAGCGTTTTTGTACAACTTCATAGAAATAGCTGTAACTTTTGATAGAAGACTCGGATACACATGTTTATGGCTTTATCTTATAGAACTCAAGGTTCCCGTGCTGGGAAAACAGGTTTTGCAGCTGTTTGAGCTAAGATTTCCAAGTTATTCACATAATGAAAACCTATACTTTGTTTCGGTCGAGATCCCCATTCAAATGCATGTAACAGTGAGAAACGCACTGTCTTGGCGAAAGAAAGCGTTTTTGTACAACTTCATAGAAATAGCTGTAACTTTTGATAGAAGACTCGGATACACATGTTTATGGCTTTATCTTATAGAACTCAAGGTTCCCGTGCTGGGAAAACAGGTTTTGCAGCTGTTTGAGCTAAGATTTCCAAGTTATTCACATAATGAAAACCTATACTTTGTTTCGGTCGAGATCCCCATTCAAATGCATGTAACAGTGAGAAACGCACTGTCTTGGCGAAAGAAAGCGTTTTTGTACAACTTCATAGAAATAGCTGTAACTTTTGATAGAAGACTCGGATACACATGTTTATGGCTTTATCTTATAGAACTCAAGGTTCCCGTGCTGGGAAAACAGGTTTTGCAGCTGTTTGAGCTAAGATTTCCAAGTTATTCACATAATGAAAACCTATACTTTGTTTCGGTCGAGATCCCCATTCAAATGCATGTAACAGTGAGAAACGCACTGTCTTGGCGAAAGAAAGCGTTTTTGTACAACTTCATAGAAATAGCTGTAACTTTTGATAGAAGACTCGGATACACATGTTTATGGCTTTATCTTATAGAACTCAAGGTTCCCGTGCTGGGAAAACAGGTTTTGCAGCTGTTTGAGCTAAGATTTCCAAGTTATTCACATAATGAAAACCTATACTTTGTTTCGGTCGAGTTCCCCATTCAAATGCATGTAACAGTGAGAAACGCACTGTCTTGGCGAAAGAAAGCGTTTTTGTACAACTTCATAGAAATAGCTGTAACTTTTGATAGAAGACTCGGATACACATGTTTATGGCTTTATCTTATAGAACTCAAGGTTCCCGTGCTGGGAAAACAGGTTTTGCAGCTGTTTGAGCTAAGATTTCCAAGTTATTCACATAATGAAAACCTATACTTTGTTTCGGTCGAGATCCCTATTCAAATGCATGTAACAGTGAGAAACGCACTGTCTTGGCGAAAGAAAGCGTTTTTGTACAACTTCATAGAAATAGCTGTAACTTTTGATAGAAGACTCAGATACACATGTTTATGGCTTTATCTTATAGAACTCAAGGTTCCCGTGCTGGGAAAACAGGTTTTGCAGCTGTTTGAGCTAAGATTTCCAAGTTATTCACATAATGAAAACCTATACTTTGTTTCGGTCGAGTTCCCCATTCAAATGCATGTAACAGTGAGAAACGCACTGTCTTGGCGAAAGAAAGCGTTTTTGTACAACTTCATAGAAATAGCTGTAACTTTTGATAGAAGACTCGGATACACATGTTTATGGCTTTATCTTATAGAACTCAAGGTTCCCGTGCTGGGAAAACAGGTTTTGCAGCTGTTTGAGCTAAGATTTCCAAGTTATTCACATAATGAAAACCTATACTTTGTTTCGGTCGAGTTCCCCATTCAAATGCATGTAACAGTGAGAAACGCACTGTCTTGGCGAAAGAAAGCGTTTTTGTACAACTTCATAGAAATAGCTGTAACTTTTGATAGAAGACTCGGATACACATGTTTATGGCTTTATCTTATAGAACTCAAGGTTCCCGTGCTGGGAAAACAGGTTTTGCAGCTGTTTGAGCTAAGATTTCCAAGTTATTCACATAATGAAAACCTATACTTTGTTTCGGTCGAGTTCCCCATTCAAATGCATGTAACAGTGAGAAACGCACTGTCTTGGCGAAAGAAAGCGTTTTTGTACAACTTCATAGAAATAGCTGTAACTTTTGATAGAAGACTCGGATACACATGTTTATGGCTTTATCTTATAGAACTCAAGGTTCCCGTGCTGGGAAAACAGGTTTTGCAGCTGTTTGAGCTAAGATTTCCAAGTTATTCACATAATGAAAACCTATACTTTGTTTCGGTCGAGATCCCCATTCAAATGCATGTAACAGTGAGAAACGCACTGTCTTGGCGAAAGAAAGCGTTTTTGTACAACTTCATAGAAATAGCTGTAACTTTTGATAGAAGACTCGGATACACATGTTTATGGCTTTATCTTATAGAACTCAAGGTTCCCGTGCTGGGAAAACAGGTTTTGCAGCTGTTTGAGCTAAGATTTCCAAGTTATTCACATAATGAAAACCTATACTTTGTTTCGGTCGAGATCCCCATTCAAATGCATGTAACAGTGAGAAACGCACTGTCTTGGCGAAAGAAAGCGTTTTTGTACAACTTCATAGAAAGAGCTGTAACTTTTGATAGAAGACTCGGATACACATGTTTATGGCTTTATCTTTTAGAACTCAAGGTTCCCGTGCTGGGAAAACAGGTTTTGCAGCTGTTTGAGCTAAGATTTCCAAGTTATTCACATAATGAAAACCTATACTTTGTTTCGGTCGAGTTCCCCATTCAAATGCATGTAACAGTGAGAAACGCACTGTCTTGGCGAAAGAAAGCGTTTTTGTACAACTTCATAGAAATAGCTGTAACTTTTGATAGAAGACTCGGATACACATGTTTATGGCTTTATCTTATAGAACTCAAGGTTCCCGTGCTGGGAAAACAGGTTTTGCAGCTGTTTGAGCTAAGATTTCCAAGTTATTCACATAATGAAAACCTATACTTTGTTTCGGTCGAGTTCCCCATTCAAATGCATGTAACAGTGAGAAACGCACTGTCTTGGCGAAAGAAAGCGTTTTTGTACAACTTCATAGAAATAGCTGTAACTTTTGATAGAAGACTCGGATACACATGTTTATGGCTTTATCTTATAGAACTCAAGGTTCCCGTGCTGGGAAAACAGGTTTTGCAGCTGTTTGAGCTAAGATTTCCAAGTTATTCACATAATGAAAACCTATACTTTGTTTCGGTCGAGATCCCCATTCAAATGCATGTAACAGTGAGAAACGCACTGTCTTGGCGAAAGAAAGCGTTTTTGTACAACTTCATAGAAATAGCTGTAACTTTTGATAGAAGACTCGGATACACATGTTTATGGCTTTATCTTTTAGAACTCAAGGTTCCCGTGCTGGGAAAACAGGTTTTGCAGCTGTTTGAGCTAAGATTTCCAAGTTATTCACATAATGAAAACCTATACTTTGTTTCGGTCGAGTTCCCCATTCAAATGCATGTAACAGTGAGAAACGCACTGTCTTGGCGAAAGAAAGCGTTTTTGTACAACTTCATAGAAATAGCTGTAACTTTTGATAGAAGACTCAGATACACATGTTTATGGCTTTATCTTATAGAACTCAAGGTTCCCGTGCTGGGAAAATAGGTTTTGCAGCTGTTTGAGCTAAGATTTCCAAGTTATTCACATAATGAAAACCTATACTTTGTTTCGGTCGAGATCCCCATTCAAATGCATGTAACAGTGAGAAACGCACTGTCTTGGCGAAAGAAAGCGTTTTTGTACAACTTCATAGAAATAGCTGTAACTTTTGATAGAAGACTCGGATACACATGTTTATGGCTTTATCTTATAGAACTCAAGGTTCCCGTGCTGGGAAAACAGGTTTTGCAGCTGTTTGAGCTAAGATTTCCAAGTTATTCACATAATGAAAACCTATACTTTGTTTCGGTCGAGATCCCCATTCAAATGCATGTAACAGTGAGAAACGCACTGTCTTGGCGAAAGAAAGCGTTTTTGTACAACTTCATAGAAATAGCTGTAACTTTTGATAGAAGACTCGGATACACATGTTTATGGCTTTATCTTATAGAACTCAAGGTTCCCGTGCTGGGAAAACAGGTTTTGCAGCTGTTTGAGCTAAGATTTCCAAGTTATTCACATAATGAAAACCTATACTTTGTTTCGGTCGAGATCCCCATTCAAATGCATGTAACAGTGAGAAACGCACTGTCTTGGCGAAAGAAAGCGTTTTTGTACAACTTCATAGAAATAGCTGTAACTTTTGATAGAAGACTCGGATACACATGTTTATGGCTTTATCTTATAGAACTCAAGGTTCCCGTGCTGGGAAAACAGGTTTTGCAGCTGTTTGAGCTAAGATTTCCAAGTTATTCACATAATGAAAACCTATACTTTGTTTCGGTCGAGATCCCTATTCAAATGCATGTAACAGTGAGAAACGCACTGTCTTGGCGAAAGAAAGCGTTTTTGTACAACTTCATAGAAATAGCTGTAACTTTTGATAGAAGACTCAGATACACATGTTTATGGCTTTATCTTATAGAACTCAAGGTTCCCGTGCTGGGAAAACAGGTTTTGCAGCTGTTTGAGCTAAGATTTCCAAGTTATTCACATAATGAAAACCTATACTTTGTTTCGGTCGAGTTCCCCATTCAAATGCATGTAACAGTGAGAAACGCACTGTCTTGGCGAAAGAAAGCGTTTTTGTACAACTTCATAGAAATAGCTGTAACTTTTGATAGAAGACTCGGATACACATGTTTATGGCTTTATCTTATAGAACTCAAGGTTCCCGTGCTGGGAAAACAGGTTTTGCAGCTGTTTGAGCTAAGATTTCCAAGTTATTCACATAATGAAAACCTATACTTTGTTTCGGTCGAGTTCCCCATTCAAATGCATGTAACAGTGAGAAACGCACTGTCTTGGCGAAAGAAAGCGTTTTTGTACAACTTCATAGAAATAGCTGTAACTTTTGATAGAAGACTCGGATACACATGTTTATGGCTTTATCTTATAGAACTCAAGGTTCCCGTGCTGGGAAAACAGGTTTTGCAGCTGTTTGAGCTAAGATTTCCAAGTTATTCACATAATGAAAACCTATACTTTGTTTCGGTCGAGATCCCCATTCAAATGCATGTAACAGTGAGAAACGCACTGTCTTGGCGAAAGAAAGCGTTTTTGTACAACTTCATAGAAATAGCTGTAACTTTTGATAGAAGACTCGGATACACATGTTTATGGCTTTATCTTTTAGAACTCAAGGTTCCCGTGCTGGGAAAACAGGTTTTGCAGCTGTTTGAGCTAAGATTTCCAAGTTATTCACATAATGAAAACCTATACTTTGTTTCGGTCGAGTTCCCCATTCAAATGCATGTAACAGTGAGAAACGCACTGTCTTGGCGAAAGAAAGCGTTTTTGTACAACTTCATAGAAATAGCTGTAACTTTTGATAGAAGACTCAGATACACATGTTTATGGCTTTATCTTATAGAACTCAAGGTTCCCGTGCTGGGAAAATAGGTTTTGCAGCTGTTTGAGCTAAGATTTCCAAGTTATTCACATAATGAAAACCTATACTTTGTTTCGGTCGAGATCCCCATTCAAATGCATGTAACAGTGAGAAACGCACTGTCTTGGCGAAAGAAAGCGTTTTTGTACAACTTCATAGAAATAGCTGTAACTTTTGATAGAAGACTCGGATACACATGTTTATGGCTTTATCTTATAGAACTCAAGGTTCCCGTGCTGGGAAAACAGGTTTTGCAGCTGTTTGAGCTAAGATTTCCAAGTTATTCACATAATGAAAACCTATACTTTGTTTCGGTCGAGATCCCCATTCAAATGCATGTAACAGTGAGAAACGCACTGTCTTGGCGAAAGAAAGCGTTTTTGTACAACTTCATAGAAATAGCTGTAACTTTTGATAGAAGACTCGGATACACATGTTTATGGCTTTATCTTTTAGAACTCAAGGTTCCCGTGCTGGGAAAACAGGTTTTGCAGCTGTTTGAGCTAAGATTTCCAAGTTATTCACATAATGAAAACCTATACTTTGTTTCGGTCGAGTTCCCCATTCAAATGCATGTAACAGTGAGAAACGCACTGTCTTGGCGAAAGAAAGCGTTTTTGTACAACTTCATAGAAATAGCTGTAACTTTTGATAGAAGACTCGGATACACATGTTTATGGCTTTATCTTATAGAACTCAAGGTTCCCGTGCTGGGAAAACAGGTTTTGCAGCTGTTTGAGCTAAGATTTCCAAGTTATTCACATAATGAAAACCTATACTTTGTTTCGGTCGAGATCCCCATTCAAATGCATGTAACAGTGAGAAACGCACTGTCTTGGCGAAAGAAAGCGTTTTTGTACAACTTCATAGAAATAGCTGTAACTTTTGATAGAAGACTCGGATACACATGTTTATGGCTTTATCTTATAGAACTCAAGGTTCCCGTGCTGGGAAAACAGGTTTTGCAGCTGTTTGAGCTAAGATTTCCAAGTTATTCACATAATGAAAACCTATACTTTGTTTCGGTCGAGATCCCCATTCAAATGCATGTAACAGTGAGAAACGCACTGTCTTGGCGAAAGAAAGCGTTTTTGTACAACTTCATAGAAATAGCTGTAACTTTTGATAGAAGACTCGGATACACATGTTTATGGCTTTATCTTTTAGAACTCAAGGTTCCCGTGCTGGGAAAACAGGTTTTGCAGCTGTTTGAGCTAAGATTTCCAAGTTATTCACATAATGAAAACCTATACTTTGTTTCGGTCGAGTTCCCCATTCAAATGCATGTAACAGTGAGAAACGCACTGTCTTGGCGAAAGAAAGCGTTTTTGTACAACTTCATAGAAATAGCTGTAACTTTTGATAGAAGACTCGGATACACATGTTTATGGCTTTATCTTATAGAACTCAAGGTTCCCGTGCTGGGAAAACAGGTTTTGCAGCTGTTTGAGCTAAGATTTCCAAGTTATTCACATAATGAAAACCTATACTTTGTTTCGGTCGAGATCCCCATTCAAATGCATGTAACAGTGAGAAACGCACTGTCTTGGCGAAAGAAAGCGTTTTTGTACAACTTCATAGAAATAGCTGTAACTTTTGATAGAAGACTCGGATACACATGTTTATGGCTTTATCTTTTAGAACTCAAGGTTCCCGTGCTGGGAAAACAGGTTTTGCAGCTGTTTGAGCTAAGATTTCCAAGTTATTCACATAATGAAAACCTATACTTTGTTTCGGTCGAGTTCCCCATTCAAATGCATGTAACAGTGAGAAACGCACTGTCTTGGCGAAAGAAAGCGTTTTTGTACAACTTCATAGAAATAGCTGTAACTTTTGATAGAAGACTCAGATACACATGTTTATGGCTTTATCTTATAGAACTCAAGGTTCCCGTGCTGGGAAAACAGGTTTTGCAGCTGTTTGAGCTAAGATTTCCAAGTTATTCACATAATGAAAACCTATACTTTGTTTCGGTCGAGATCCCCATTCAAATGCATGTAACAGTGAGAAACGCACTGTCTTGGCGAAAGAAAGCGTTTTTGTACAACTTCATAGAAATAGCTGTAACTTTTGATAGAAGACTCGGATACACATGTTTATGGCTTTATCTTATAGAACTCAAGGTTCCCGTGCTGGGAAAACAGGTTTTGCAGCTGTTTGAGCTAAGATTTCCAAGTTATTCACATAATGAAAACCTATACTTTGTTTCGGTCGAGATCCCCATTCAAATGCATGTAACAGTGAGAAACGCACTGTCTTGGCGAAAGAAAGCGTTTTTGTACAACTTCATAGAAATAGCTGTAACTTTTGATAGAAGACTCGGATACACATGTTTATGGCTTTATCTTTTAGAACTCAAGGTTCCCGTGCTGGGAAAACAGGTTTTGCAGCTGTTTGAGCTAAGATTTCCAAGTTATTCACATAATGAAAACCTATACTTTGTTTCGGTCGAGTTCCCCATTCAAATGCATGTAACAGTGAGAAACGCACTGTCTTGGCGAAAGAAAGCGTTTTTGTACAACTTCATAGAAATAGCTGTAACTTTTGATAGAAGACTCGGATACACATGTTTATGGCTTTATCTTATAGAACTCAAGGTTCCCGTGCTGGGAAAACAGGTTTTGCAGCTGTTTGAGCTAAGATTTCCAAGTTATTCACATAATGAAAACCTATACTTTGTTTCGGTCGAGATCCCCATTCAAATGCATGTAACAGTGAGAAACGCACTGTCTTGGCGAAAGAAAGCGTTTTTGTACAACTTCATAGAAATAGCTGTAACTTTTGATAGAAGACTCGGATACACATGTTTATGGCTTTATCTTATAGAACTCAAGGTTCCCGTGCTGGGAAAACAGGTTTTGCAGCTGTTTGAGCTAAGATTTCCAAGTTATTCACATAATGAAAACCTATACTTTGTTTCGGTCGAGATCCCCATTCAAATGCATGTAACAGTGAGAAACGCACTGTCTTGGCGAAAGAAAGCGTTTTTGTACAACTTCATAGAAATAGCTGTAACTTTTGATAGAAGACTCGGATACACATGTTTATGGCTTTATCTTTTAGAACTCAAGGTTCCCGTGCTGGGAAAACAGGTTTTGCAGCTGTTTGAGCTAAGATTTCCAAGTTATTCACATAATGAAAACCTATACTTTGTTTCGGTCGAGTTCCCCATTCAAATGCATGTAACAGTGAGAAACGCACTGTCTTGGCGAAAGAAAGCGTTTTTGTACAACTTCATAGAAATAGCTGTAACTTTTGATAGAAGACTCAGATACACATGTTTATGGCTTTATCTTATAGAACTCAAGGTTCCCGTGCTGGGAAAACAGGTTTTGCAGCTGTTTGAGCTAAGATTTCCAAGTTATTCACATAATGAAAACCTATACTTTGTTTCGGTCGAGATCCCCATTCAAATGCATGTAACAGTGAGAAACGCACTGTCTTGGCGAAAGAAAGCGTTTTTGTACAACTTCATAGAAATAGCTGTAACTTTTGATAGAAGACTCGGATACACATGTTTATGGCTTTATCTTATAGAACTCAAGGTTCCCGTGCTGGGAAAACAGGTTTTGCAGCTGTTTGAGCTAAGATTTCCAAGTTATTCACATAATGAAAACCTATACTTTGTTTCGGTCGAGATCCCCATTCAAATGCATGTAACAGTGAGAAACGCACTGTCTTGGCGAAAGAAAGCGTTTTTGTACAACTTCATAGAAATAGCTGTAACTTTTGATAGAAGACTCGGATACACATGTTTATGGCTTTATCTTTTAGAACTCAAGGTTCCCGTGCTGGGAAAACAGGTTTTGCAGCTGTTTGAGCTAAGATTTCCAAGTTATTCACATAATGAAAACCTATACTTTGTTTCGGTCGAGTTCCCCATTCAAATGCATGTAACAGTGAGAAACGCACTGTCTTGGCGAAAGAAAGCGTTTTTGTACAACTTCATAGAAATAGCTGTAACTTTTGATAGAAGACTCAGATACACATGTTTATGGCTTTATCTTATAGAACTCAAGGTTCCCGTGCTGGGGAAAACAGGTTTTGCAGCTGTTTGAGCTAAGATTTCCAAGTTATTCACATAATGAAAACCTATACTTTGTTTCGGTCGAGATCCCCATTCAAATGCATGTAACAGTGAGAAACGCACTGTCTTGGCGAAAGAAAGCGTTTTTGTACAACTTCATAGAAATAGCTGTAACTTTTGATAGAAGACTCGGATACACATGTTTATGGCTTTATCTTATAGAACTCAAGGTTCCCGTGCTGGGAAAACAGGTTTTGCAGCTGTTTGAGCTAAGATTTCCAAGTTATTCACATAATGAAAACCTATACTTTGTTTCGGTCGAGATCCCCATTCAAATGCATGTAACAGTGAGAAACGCACTGTCTTGGCGAAAGAAAGCGTTTTTGTACAACTTCATAGAAATAGCTGTAACTTTTGATAGAAGACTCGGATACACATGTTTATGGCTTTATCTTTTAGAACTCAAGGTTCCCGTGCTGGGAAAACAGGTTTTGCAGCTGTTTGAGCTAAGATTTCCAAGTTATTCACATAATGAAAACCTATACTTTGTTTCGGTCGAGTTCCCCATTCAAATGCATGTAACAGTGAGAAACGCACTGTCTTGGCGAAAGAAAGCGTTTTTGTACAACTTCATAGAAATAGCTGTAACTTTTGATAGAAGACTCAGATACACATGTTTATGGCTTTATCTTATAGAACTCAAGGTTCCCGTGCTGGGAAAACAGGTTTTGCAGCTGTTTGAGCTAAGATTTCCAAGTTATTCACATAATGAAAACCTATACTTTGTTTCGGTCGAGATCCCCATTCAAATGCATGTAACAGTGAGAAACGCACTGTCTTGGCGAAAGAAAGCGTTTTTGTACAACTTCATAGAAATAGCTGTAACTTTTGATAGAAGACTCGGATACACATGTTTATGGCTTTATCTTATAGAACTCAAGGTTCCCGTGCTGGGAAAACAGGTTTTGCAGCTGTTTGAGCTAAGATTTCCAAGTTATTCACATAATGAAAACCTATACTTTGTTTCGGTCGAGATCCCCATTCAAATGCATGTAACAGTGAGAAACGCACTGTCTTGGCGAAAGAAAGCGTTTTTGTACAACTTCATAGAAATAGCTGTAACTTTTGATAGAAGACTCGGATACACATGTTTATGGCTTTATCTTATAGAACTCAAGGTTCCCGTGCTGGGAAAACAGGTTTTGCAGCTGTTTGAGCTAAGATTTCCAAGTTATTCACATAATGAAAACCTATACTTTGTTTCGGTCGAGATCCCCATTCAAATGCATGTAACAGTGAGAAACGCACTGTCTTGGCGAAAGAAAGCGTTTTTGTACAACTTCATAGAAATAGCTGTAACTTTTGATAGAAGACTCGGATACACATGTTTATGGCTTTATCTTATAGAACTCAAGGTTCCCGTGCTGGGAAAACAGGTTTTGCAGCTGTTTGAGCTAAGATTTCCAAGTTATTCACATAATGAAAACCTATACTTTGTTTCGGTCGAGATCCCCATTCAAATGCATGTAACAGTGAGAAACGCACTGTCTTGGCGAAAGAAAGCGTTTTTGTACAACTTCATAGAAATAGCTGTAACTTTTGATAGAAGACTCGGATACACATGTTTATGGCTTTATCTTATAGAACTCAAGGTTCCCGTGCTGGGAAAACAGGTTTTGCAGCTGTTTGAGCTAAGATTTCCAAGTTATTCACATAATGAAAACCTATACTTTGTTTCGGTCGAGTTCCCCATTCAAATGCATGTAACAGTGAGAAACGCACTGTCTTGGCGAAAGAAAGCGTTTTTGTACAACTTCATAGAAATAGCTGTAACTTTTGATAGAAGACTCGGATACACATGTTTATGGCTTTATCTTATAGAACTCAAGGTTCCCGTGCTGGGAAAACAGGTTTTGCAGCTGTTTGAGCTAAGATTTCCAAGTTATTCACATAATGAAAACCTATACTTTGTTTCGGTCGAGATCCCCATTCAAATGCATGTAACAGTGAGAAACGCACTGTCTTGGCGAAAGAAAGCGTTTTTGTACAACTTCATAGAAATAGCTGTAACTTTTGATAGAAGACTCGGATACACATGTTTATGGCTTTATCTTATAGAACTCAAGGTTCCCGTGCTGGGAAAACAGGTTTTGCAGCTGTTTGAGCTAAGATTTCCAAGTTATTCACATAATGAAAACCTATACTTTGTTTCGGTCGAGATCCCCATTCAAATGCATGTAACAGTGAGAAACGCACTGTCTTGGCGAAAGAAAGCGTTTTTGTACAACTTCATAGAAATAGCTGTAACTTTTGATAGAAGACTCGGATACACATGTTTATGGCTTTATCTTATAGAACTCAAGGTTCCCGTGCTGGGAAAACAGGTTTTGCAGCTGTTTGAGCTAAGATTTCCAAGTTATTCACATAATGAAAACCTATACTTTGTTTCGGTCGAGTTCCCCATTCAAATGCATGTAACAGTGAGAAACGCACTGTCTTGGCGAAAGAAAGCGTTTTTTGTACAACTTCATAGAAATAGCTGTAACTTTTGATAGAAGACTCGGATACACATGTTTATGGCTTTATCTTATAGAACTCAAGGTTCCCGTGCTGGGAAAACAGGTTTTGCAGCTGTTTGAGCTAAGATTTCCAAGTTATTCACATAATGAAAACCTATACTTTGTTTCGGTCGAGATCCCCATTCAAATGCATGTAACAGTGAGAAACGCACTGTCTTGGCGAAAGAAAGCGTTTTTGTACAACTTCATAGAAATAGCTGTAACTTTTGATAGAAGACTCGGATACACATGTTTATGGCTTTATCTTATAGAACTCAAGGTTCCCGTGCTGGGAAAACAGGTTTTGCAGCTGTTTGAGCTAAGATTTCCAAGTTATTCACATAATGAAAACCTATACTTTGTTTCGGTCGAGTTCCCCATTCAAATGCATGTAACAGTGAGAAACGCACTGTCTTGGCGAAAGAAAGCGTTTTTGTACAACTTCATAGAAATAGCTGTAACTTTTGATAGAAGACTCGGATACACATGTTTATGGCTTTATCTTATAGAACTCAAGGTTCCCGTGCTGGGAAAACAGGTTTTGCAGCTGTTTGAGCTAAGATTTCCAAGTTATTCACATAATGAAAACCTATACTTTGTTTCGGTCGAGATCCCTATTCAAATGCATGTAACAGTGAGAAACGCACTGTCTTGGCGAAAGAAAGCGTTTTTGTACAACTTCATAGAAATAGCTGTAACTTTTGATAGAAGACTCGGATACACATGTTTATGGCTTTATCTTATAGAACTCAAGGTTCCCGTGCTGGGAAAACAGGTTTTGCAGCTGTTTGAGCTAAGATTTCCAAGTTATTCACATAATGAAAACCTATACTTTGTTTCGGTCGAGATCCCCATTCAAATGCATGTAACAGTGAGAAACGCACTGTCTTGGCGAAAGAAAGCGTTTTTGTACAACTTCATAGAAATAGCTGTAACTTTTGATAGAAGACTCGGATACACATGTTTATGGCTTTATCTTATAGAACTCAAGGTTCCCGTGCTGGGAAAACAGGTTTTGCAGCTGTTTGAGCTAAGATTTCCAAGTTATTCACATAATGAAAACCTATACTTTGTTTCGGTCGAGATCCCCATTCAAATGCATGTAACAGTGAGAAACGCACTGTCTTGGCGAAAGAAAGCGTTTTTGTACAACTTCATAGAAATAGCTGTAACTTTTGATAGAAGACTCGGATACACATGTTTATGGCTTTATCTTTTAGAACTCAAGGTTCCCGTGCTGGGAAAACAGGTTTTGCAGCTGTTTGAGCTAAGATTTCCAAGTTATTCACATAATGAAAACCTATACTTTGTTTCGGTCGAGATCCCCATTCAAATGCATGTAACAGTGAGAAACGCACTGTCTTGGCGAAAGAAAGCGTTTTTGTACAACTTCATAGAAATAGCTGTAACTTTTGATAGAAGACTCGGATACACATGTTTATGGCTTTATCTTATAGAACTCAAGGTTCCCGTGCTGGGAAAACAGGTTTTGCAGCTGTTTGAGCTAAGATTTCCAAGTTATTCACATAATGAAAACCTATACTTTGTTTCGGTCGAGATCCCCATTCAAATGCATGTAACAGTGAGAAACGCACTGTCTTGGCGAAAGAAAGCGTTTTTGTACAACTTCATAGAAATAGCTGTAACTTTTGATAGAAGACTCGGATACACATGTTTATGGCTTTATCTTATAGAACTCAAGGTTCCCGTGCTGGGAAAACAGGTTTTGCAGCTGTTTGAGCTAAGATTTCCAAGTTATTCACATAATGAAAACCTATACTTTGTTTCGGTCGAGATCCCCATTCAAATGCATGTAACAGTGAGAAACGCACTGTCTTGGCGAAAGAAAGCGTTTTTGTACAACTTCATAGAAATAGCTGTAACTTTTGATAGAAGACTCGGATACACATGTTTATGGCTTTATCTTATAGAACTCAAGGTTCCCGTGCTGGGAAAACAGGTTTTGCAGCTGTTTGAGCTAAGATTTCCAAGTTATTCACATAATGAAAACCTATACTTTGTTTCGGTCGAGATCCCTATTCAAATGCATGTAACAGTGAGAAACGCACTGTCTTGGCGAAAGAAAGCGTTTTTGTACAACTTCATAGAAATAGCTGTAACTTTTGATAGAAGACTCGGATACACATGTTTATGGCTTTATCTTATAGAACTCAAGGTTCCCGTGCTGGGAAAACAGGTTTTGCAGCTGTTTGAGCTAAGATTTCCAAGTTATTCACATAATGAAAACCTATACTTTGTTTCGGTCGAGATCCCCATTCAAATGCATGTAACAGTGAGAAACGCACTGTCTTGGCGAAAGAAAGCGTTTTTGTACAACTTCATAGAAATAGCTGTAACTTTTGATAGAAGACTCGGATACACATGTTTATGGCTTTATCTTATAGAACTCAAGGTTCCCGTGCTGGGAAAACAGGTTTTGCAGCTGTTTGAGCTAAGATTTCCAAGTTATTCACATAATGAAAACCTATACTTTGTTTCGGTCGAGATCCCCATTCAAATGCATGTAACAGTGAGAAACGCACTGTCTTGGCGAAAGAAAGCGTTTTTGTACAACTTCATAGAAATAGCTGTAACTTTTGATAGAAGACTCGGATACACATGTTTATGGCTTTATCTTATAGAACTCAAGGTTCCCGTGCTGGGAAAACAGGTTTTGCAGCTGTTTGAGCTAAGATTTCCAAGTTATTCACATAATGAAAACCTATACTTTGTTTCGGTCGAGTTCCCCATTCAAATGCATGTAACAGTGAGAAACGCACTGTCTTGGCGAAAGAAAGCGTTTTTGTACAACTTCATAGAAATAGCTGTAACTTTTGATAGAAGACTCGGATACACATGTTTATGGCTTTATCTTATAGAACTCAAGGTTCCCGTGCTGGGAAAACAGGTTTTGCAGCTGTTTGAGCTAAGATTTCCAAGTTATTCACATAATGAAAACCTATACTTTGTTTCGGTCGAGTTCCCCATTCAAATGCATGTAACAGTGAGAAACGCACTGTCTTGGCGAAAGAAAGCGTTTTTGTACAACTTCATAGAAATAGCTGTAACTTTTGATAGAAGACTCGGATACACATGTTTATGGCTTTATCTTATAGAACTCAAGGTTCCCGTGCTGGGAAAACAGGTTTTGCAGCTGTTTGAGCTAAGATTTCCAAGTTATTCACATAATGAAAACCTATACTTTGTTTCGGTCGAGTTCCCCATTCAAATGCATGTAACAGTGAGAAACGCACTGTCTTGGCGAAAGAAAGCGTTTTTGTACAACTTCATAGAAATAGCTGTAACTTTTGATAGAAGACTCGGATACACATGTTTATGGCTTTATCTTATAGAACTCAAGGTTCCCGTGCTGGGAAAACAGGTTTTGCAGCTGTTTGAGCTAAGATTTCCAAGTTATTCACATAATGAAAACCTATACTTTGTTTCGGTCGAGTTCCCCATTCAAATGCATGTAACAGTGAGAAACGCACTGTCTTGGCGAAAGAAAGCGTTTTTGTACAACTTCATAGAAATAGCTGTAACTTTTGATAGAAGACTCGGATACACATGTTTATGGCTTTATCTTATAGAACTCAAGGTTCCCGTGCTGGGAAAACAGGTTTTGCAGCTGTTTGAGCTAAGATTTCCAAGTTATTCACATAATGAAAACCTATACTTTGTTTCGGTCGAGATCCCCATTCAAATGCATGTAACAGTGAGAAACGCACTGTCTTGGCGAAAGAAAGCGTTTTTGTACAACTTCATAGAAATAGCTGTAACTTTTGATAGAAGACTCGGATACACATGTTTATGGCTTTATCTTATAGAACTCAAGGTTCCCGTGCTGGGAAAACAGGTTTTGCAGCTGTTTGAGCTAAGATTTCCAAGTTATTCACATAATGAAAACCTATACTTTGTTTCGGTCGAGTTCCCCATTCAAATGCATGTAACAGTGAGAAACGCACTGTCTTGGCGAAAGAAAGCGTTTTTGTACAACTTCATAGAAATAGCTGTAACTTTTGATAGAAGACTCGGATACACATGTTTATGGCTTTATCTTATAGAACTCAAGGTTCCCGTGCTGGGAAAACAGGTTTTGCAGCTGTTTGAGCTAAGATTTCCAAGTTATTCACATAATGAAAACCTATACTTTGTTTCGGTCGAGATCCCCATTCAAATGCATGTAACAGTGAGAAACGCACTGTCTTGGCGAAAGAAAGCGTTTTTGTACAACTTCATAGAAATAGCTGTAACTTTTGATAGAAGACTCGGATACACATGTTTATGGCTTTATCTTATAGAACTCAAGGTTCCCGTGCTGGGAAAACAGGTTTTGCAGCTGTTTGAGCTAAGATTTCCAAGTTATTCACATAATGAAAACCTATACTTTGTTTCGGTCGAGATCCCCATTCAAATGCATGTAACAGTGAGAAACGCACTGTCTTGGCGAAAGAAAGCGTTTTTGTACAACTTCATAGAAATAGCTGTAACTTTTGATAGAAGACTCGGATACACATGTTTATGGCTTTATCTTATAGAACTCAAGGTTCCCGTGCTGGGAAAACAGGTTTTGCAGCTGTTTGAGCTAAGATTTCCAAGTTATTCACATAATGAAAACCTATACTTTGTTTCGGTCGAGTTCCCCATTCAAATGCATGTAACAGTGAGAAACGCACTGTCTTGGCGAAAGAAAGCGTTTTTGTACAACTTCATAGAAATAGCTGTAACTTTTGATAGAAGACTCGGATACACATGTTTATGGCTTTATCTTATAGAACTCAAGGTTCCCGTGCTGGGAAAACAGGTTTTGCAGCTGTTTGAGCTAAGATTTCCAAGTTATTCACATAATGAAAACCTATACTTTGTTTCGGTCGAGTTCCCCATTCAAATGCATGTAACAGTGAGAAACGCACTGTCTTGGCGAAAGAAAGCGTTTTTGTACAACTTCATAGAAATAGCTGTAACTTTTGATAGAAGACTCGGATACACATGTTTATGGCTTTATCTTATAGAACTCAAGGTTCCCGTGCTGGGAAAACAGGTTTTGCAGCTGTTTGAGCTAAGATTTCCAAGTTATTCACATAATGAAAACCTATACTTTGTTTCGGTCGAGTTCCCCATTCAAATGCATGTAACAGTGAGAAACGCACTGTCTTGGCGAAAGAAAGCGTTTTTGTACAACTTCATAGAAATAGCTGTAACTTTTGATAGAAGACTCGGATACACATGTTTATGGCTTTATCTTATAGAACTCAAGGTTCCCGTGCTGGGAAAACAGGTTTTGCAGCTGTTTGAGCTAAGATTTCCAAGTTATTCACATAATGAAAACCTATACTTTGTTTCGGTCGAGTTCCCCATTCAAATGCATGTAACAGTGAGAAACGCACTGTCTTGGCGAAAGAAAGCGTTTTTGTACAACTTCATAGAAATAGCTGTAACTTTTGATAGAAGACTCGGATACACATGTTTATGGCTTTATCTTATAGAACTCAAGGTTCCCGTGCTGGGAAAACAGGTTTTGCAGCTGTTTGAGCTAAGATTTCCAAGTTATTCACATAATGAAAACCTATACTTTGTTTCGGTCGAGTTCCCCATTCAAATGCATGTAACAGTGAGAAACGCACTGTCTTGGCGAAAGAAAGCGTTTTTGTACAACTTCATAGAAATAGCTGTAACTTTTGATAGAAGACTCGGATACACATGTTTATGGCTTTATCTTATAGAACTCAAGGTTCCCGTGCTGGGAAAACAGGTTTTGCAGCTGTTTGAGCTAAGATTTCCAAGTTATTCACATAATGAAAACCTATACTTTGTTTCGGTCGAGTTCCCCATTCAAATGCATGTAACAGTGAGAAACGCACTGTCTTGGCGAAAGAAAGCGTTTTTGTACAACTTCATAGAAATAGCTGTAACTTTTGATAGAAGACTCGGATACACATGTTTATGGCTTTATCTTATAGAACTCAAGGTTCCCGTGCTGGGAAAACAGGTTTTGCAGCTGTTTGAGCTAAGATTTCCAAGTTATTCACATAATGAAAACCTATACTTTGTTTCGGTCGAGTTCCCCATTCAAATGCATGTAACAGTGAGAAACGCACTGTCTTGGCGAAAGAAAGCGTTTTTGTACAACTTCATAGAAATAGCTGTAACTTTTGATAGAAGACTCGGATACACATGTTTATGGCTTTATCTTATAGAACTCAAGGTTCCCGTGCTGGGAAAACAGGTTTTGCAGCTGTTTGAGCTAAGATTTCCAAGTTATTCACATAATGAAAACCTATACTTTGTTTCGGTCGAGATCCCCATTCAAATGCATGTAACAGTGAGAAACGCACTGTCTTGGCGAAAGAAAGCGTTTTTGTACAACTTCATAGAAATAGCTGTAACTTTTGATAGAAGACTCGGATACACATGTTTATGGCTTTATCTTATAGAACTCAAGGTTCCCGTGCTGGGAAAACAGGTTTTGCAGCTGTTTGAGCTAAGATTTCCAAGTTATTCACATAATGAAAACCTATACTTTGTTTCGGTCGAGTTCCCCATTCAAATGCATGTAACAGTGAGAAACGCACTGTCTTGGCGAAAGAAAGCGTTTTTGTACAACTTCATAGAAATAGCTGTAACTTTTGATAGAAGACTCGGATACACATGTTTATGGCTTTATCTTATAGAACTCAAGGTTCCCGTGCTGGGAAAACAGGTTTTGCAGCTGTTTGAGCTAAGATTTCCAAGTTATTCACATAATGAAAACCTATACTTTGTTTCGGTCGAGATCCCCATTCAAATGCATGTAACAGTGAGAAACGCACTGTCTTGGCGAAAGAAAGCGTTTTTGTACAACTTCATAGAAATAGCTGTAACTTTTGATAGAAGACTCGGATACACATGTTTATGGCTTTATCTTATAGAACTCAAGGTTCCCGTGCTGGGAAAACAGGTTTTGCAGCTGTTTGAGCTAAGATTTCCAAGTTATTCACATAATGAAAACCTATACTTTGTTTCGGTCGAGTTCCCCATTCAAATGCATGTAACAGTGAGAAACGCACTGTCTTGGCGAAAGAAAGCGTTTTTGTACAACTTCATAGAAATAGCTGTAACTTTTGATAGAAGACTCGGATACACATGTTTATGGCTTTATCTTATAGAACTCAAGGTTCCCGTGCTGGGAAAACAGGTTTTGCAGCTGTTTGAGCTAAGATTTCCAAGTTATTCACATAATGAAAACCTATACTTTGTTTCGGTCGAGTTCCCCATTCAAATGCATGTAACAGTGAGAAACGCACTGTCTTGGCGAAAGAAAGCGTTTTTGTACAACTTCATAGAAATAGCTGTAACTTTTGATAGAAGACTCGGATACACATGTTTATGGCTTTATCTTATAGAACTCAAGGTTCCGTGCTGGGAAAACAGGTTTTGCAGCTGTTTGAGCTAAGATTTCCAAGTTATTCACATAATGAAAACCTATACTTTGTTTCGGTCGAGATCCCCATTCAAATGCATGTAACAGTGAGAAACGCACTGTCTTGGCGAAAGAAAGCGTTTTTGTACAACTTCATAGAAATAGCTGTAACTTTTGATAGAAATCTCTCT